>NW_004797621.1:209388-219063 GCF_000002075.1 Aplysia californica | reverse complement strand
CCAACCACCCGTCGCAGGCTGTCAATAAACTTCCGACGCCCCGCGGGCAATATTTGCTCACACTGTCTTTTCAGCTTCTCGACTCACGCAAGAAAACAGCGTGCCCACCTCCCCACCTGGTTAAACAAACCAGGGCCATTTCCGTTGGGCCAAGAGGAACGGAAACGGTTCGCGGCTCGGAGGGTCTTCGGTCTCCCTCTGGTTCGTGTGCCCTTAGGTGTACATGATACAAACTATCAAACTGAGCGCGCCTGTGGTCTCCCACACAAGTGTGAGGATTTGTCCACGTTATTTTCACACGTGCAGGCTTTTATGGGAGTGCGTCTTTAGAACCCTCGACGGATGTGAAATTAGAATATACAAAATAAAGTTTTTGAACGTCAAAATATTGAAGAAAATTTCAGAACATTTCAGCCCTCCCCGGTTGAGCTTTGAGGTTAATTGTGTCAGTGAGTCATGTCAGTTTCCTGGCTCAGGGAAAAAAGTCATTTAGAAATTTTATCAAACAGGAAATATCATAAACTCTATAAGTACATACCTCTTTGTCGTATATTATTTCTTAAACGATTTTTCAGCAGAATTTCGTCCACAAAAGAGTAGGCCATCAATCAAGATATTTTTACAATGTATAAACGTACGTTTGAGAAAAGATAATGTAAAGCAAGAAGTATAATTTGCCGTCGAATATTTCGGGTGTAGATCTTTCAGAACAATTTTATTTCTGAATATATCGCACACAAATTGTTCTAGAATGATGTAATTTGGAACAGACATGATTCATTCAAGAGGTAGGTGTTTGACATAAAATCCACGAAGAAGAAATTTTGAAAACGGAAATGGCTTAAAGAAAAAAGTACCACAAAAAAAACGCAAAGTTCACCAATTCTTAAAAATCTTGTAAAGGAAGTCGTGAAAATATTTATTGACTTTTTTTCTTTATTTTTCTTTTTGACATTTAATTTTCCATCCCCGTGACATTTAAACAATATTAAATTCTTTTACAGAGTTAAACTAAAACAACTAACGATTTGATTCTGAAATTCCTAAAAGTTGTGCTCTACATACCCTCCTGTCCTCCTTTACACTCGACACATTTTTAATGCGTCATTCGAAATGTTCATTGGCGCCCAAACACAAGGATCTGCAAACTATGAGTGTTTAAAGTCACATACACTGTACATAATCAGTATGAAGTGGCTTCTTGGGGCATTATAGAGTAAGGTGTCCAACAGACAGCATTTTTTTGGAGTTAACATATCCCGTAGGGTGAAAATTTTGTCTTTGCACTGAACCAAATATCATCGAAGCTTTTCACGACAATCAAGGAATCATGGACACATTGCCATGCTCTATCCATGTCGTCTCAGCCTGGAGAAGATGAAAATAGTGCAGTCGTAGGTTAAGATCTATCATGAGAATGCAGACTGTGGAGGTGTAGGAAAGTCCTAGAATACAGATCGTCTACGGATAGACGTCTCATGGGACTCGACAATTGAAATCTGCACCCTGGTGATATTTAAAGAACTGTGCAAGGTGCGTGTTCAACTCAAAGTGGTCATTTTTAGGAAATGTTACGTTCTGATTCGCTATAGATCCAAACTGACAGAACTTCTCTACTCGTGACACCAAAGGTTTTGGGGGCACCTGAGCATTCTTTGCATGACGTGTGCAAAAGTTACGGAAAGCCAGGAATGGTGAGTTCGTGGAGAGGTAATGTTCAATACAAAAAGTTATCTGCTCTTTACTTAACATAATATGATCTCATCAGGCAAACAAAATTTTGGAAAAATTGTATTCTGCTGACTTCTGTAGACTTGTTAGATTGCTGAAGATTGCAGTATGGCGCGATTACTGCAACTTTTAGTAGTAGGTCTCATGCAAACTGGTGCGTCATGCTATGAAAATGGCGACAAGGTTGCAAATTGGTTTTTCTTTTAATGCACCATACTGAGCAAAACCCTCCAGTGGACTTATTCAAAACTAGCTGGGAATGATCATTGCATTAACATCAACTGAAAGTCATTGGCCTACTATAGCTACACTCCTGGAATGGAGCAATAAATCTTGAGAGATACACAAATTAGAAGGTTTAGATATTGTAAAGTATAAATTGATTCTCTATTCCGCTTTCGTGGTTGTATACTCCAGACTTTCAAAGGTATGGAAACAGTGCAGAGGGCTATTGAACGGAAACCTCACTTGTTTACAATGGCGTCTTAGAAGACAGACTTTCCCAAGATTAGATCTAAACGAAACTAATTTTAAAAAAACTAAAAATTAAACTACTGTGACTTCAGGCTCCTCAGTAGAACTGTGCACCCTTTAAATTAATGATTCTGAACCATCATTAATTTGGTCAAATTCCAAAGTGGTTTCGAAGTTTTAGGCGGCCAAAGTGACGAACTTTTACAAATATAATTGTATATTTGAATATCAGACAAAGTCCTTTTGGCTTCCAAATTTGTGTTCAAATTTGAAACGCAAACCTTCAGTATGGAGGAAGATGTTTACAAAACAAGTTGTAAAGTTGTTGTTTTTTTCGTTGGTTATTTTTTAATTAACATGTACTTAAGGATAGTGACATTTGAAATAAATGGAACGCCGTAACAAATGTCTATCAAATTTGTAATTTAAACCAAGGTAAGCTGCACTACATTTTATAATAACGTGAACTAGTGGTTAGGCTACCGGACTCGTAATCGTGAGGTTGCAGGGTCGGAGGTTCGAGCCGCGGGCCTGACGTTGTGTCCTTGGGAAAGGCACTTTACATGAATTTTCCTCACTTCACCCAGGTAGGAATGGGTACCCGGCCATAGACAGCGAAAAACCTTGTCAGTATGTTAGAGTTTTAGCGCCTATAAAAGGCTGCTTGCACTGTATGCTTCCCAGGAAGTTGAGGTTGTTTCAGAATGTTCCCAGGGCTGCTAGGGTAATAGTATAGAATGTGAAGCGCTGAGAGCTTGCTATTGAGAGGGGATTTGCGCTATAAAAATGATACCCATTATTATTAATCAGTTGAACATTTTGGGCTCCCGTGATCGAGGGGTTACGGTGTTCGCCTCTCATTCAATAGGTCCTGGGTTCGAATCCTGACAACGAAGGAAAGATTTCTTCTTTCAAATGTTCTCCTTTCCCCTTCTTTCATGCTCTCTAACAATGTTCTGCCGTATGCGTTCGTCTCCACTTTTTGCCCCCACCCCCTCACCTACATTACCCCCTCCTCTTTCTGCAGCCTTTCTATTGATGCTAGTTGGCTCCTTCGTACCGTTCTGTTTTTCAGCCACACCCCCTATCTTATGGTAGGTAAGATTCAACACCTAGCCTTAAGGGAAAAGGGCGAAAAATCTCGGTGGTCACGTGTGTAAGTTGTGTACGATGAAAATCCCTTGGTGGTCCAAAATTGATACGAATATAGGCTTCGGCCGCCACTCGGGCAAAATTCAAAAATGATTTCCTACCAACTGAAATTATGTTCAAAGTGTCCCGCACCCTCGTGTTATGACTTCATGCTGTTACGAACGCCGTAAACACTTACCTCTCCCCAATCCACTCCCCCCCCCCTTTCCCTCTAAAAAAATAATATTTTGTGCGGATGTCACTTTGACAGGCGTATGAAAATATGCATATTATTGTACCCTTCGAGCTTCCTTACAAACCAGCATCGTGGGTGGGCGGACATACTGCCTCTCCTGACTACTTCTTTGCTCCTTTCTAATGAACGACTTTGCTCAAATAAAACTGGCTAGGCGTTTAGGACAAATAGACTTTTCTATTAAAAGAAAAAAGAAACCCAAATAAATCAACGACTTGTCATTATGAAATGGGGCGTATTTTTGGTTACCCCGCCCCCCCCCCCCCCCCCACCAGAAAAGACACGCAAAAAGATAAAACAAACAAACAACAAAAACAGAACAAAACAACAACAAAAACCCAAATAAATTATAATTGGGAATCAACTGCTTGCTATTATTAAATGTGGCGTATTACAACATTCTGTGTAGCGATAGGTATTGGTGTGATTTACCGGAGGGTCCTCTCTCTTAACACAATTTTACAGCCTAAGTTCTATAACAAAAGTAATTTATTTTCGACAATAAAATGCATCGAATTTCAACCATAAGAGTAATCGTATGTCTGTTCTATAAGTCACATAATTTCTGTTATAAAAGAAATTTAGTTTCTGTTTTGAAAGTCATCTAATTTCTACCATAAAATGCATCTCATTACTGTTATATAGTCATCCAAAATATTTTATAAAACTCATCCTGATGACTGATTGAAAATATGTAACACCCTATCAACACGATAAAATAGATAAATTAAGAGGGCATGTCGTCTGACACCGCATTCTAAGAACGACACAGGCTGAGCATGTTGTATAATTCCTTTTGACAGCGATACACAATAACATATCCTGTCCACCTCTTTCTTTAGCTCATATATTCTGAGTTTAAAGTGAGGAGCCTAAATAGTACACACAATTATACACTATTCTGCTATAAAAGATCAATCTCATTTAATGATCCACGAAAGATGAAGGGATATAATATGTTACGCTAGAAGGCTATAAGGTTATCGAAGAGACAGAACCAAAATAGGACTGAGCAAGGTGATCTCAGATGTTAAATTAGAAGGACAAAAAGCAACGTACAAAAACATTTTTAAGAAACAAACAAAAAAGAAAAAAAAAAACCCAACAAGGATAAGTTTTCGAAAAGTGCTTTTCAAAATAAGTAATTATATTATTATGGTAGTCCAAAAATGTACCAACTATGACATTTAGTGAACACTTGTGACAACTGATATGTAATTTGTTTTTTAAAACTTAATAAGTGGAGTTATAAATGAGGCTACTGTATGGTAGTTGTTTTTCACGTTCAATAAGCAATCAACAACAAAGACCACAATGGAATGGGGGTTTATTCTTTGGGGAAAGAGAAGCGCATCGACATAATAATGGTCATTATTTAGTGCTGAGAAAAAGTAAGACGGACAGACAGAAAAAAACAGAGGAAAAGTAAAGAAGTGGAACCCCCAACCACCCACTAATAATGATCATGACGGTCAACAATTTGTTCACTCTATATGAACAAAACAACTTATCACAAAAAAATAAAGACTCATGAAAAACGGGAGCAAACTTTCGCTTTTTATTAGCTTATAAAATGAAGGGATATCTTTGAACATTTTAATTTATAAAGTATAAAACATTTATACAATTTTCGAATGGAAATAACAATTCAACTAATACATCACGGAAAGCACCACTGGATTATGTCTATTAAAAGGCACAGTCTTTCTATTTTATGACGGGATATATTCACAAAAAGAGAGGTTGATGAAACTTATCCAAAAGCACAATCGTACATATAACCTTTCAATCTTTTTTCGTTCCTTCTGTCTCTCTGTCTGTCTGTCTGTCTGTCTGTCTGTCTGTCTGTCTGTTCATCCGTCTCTCACTTGCTCTCTATCTCTCTCTGTCTGTCTGTCTATCTCTATCCATCTGTATGTATGTGTATGCATGTGTGCATGTGAGTGTGTGTGTGGTTTTTGCGTATGTGTGTCTATCATTTTCACCCTCTCTTCCTTCACACCTTTTTCTCCTTAGAAACTCTCTCTCTCTCTCTCTCTCTCTCTCTCTCTCTCTCTCTCTCTCTCTCTCTCTCTCTCTCTCTGTCTCTCTCTCTCTCTCTCTCTCCCTCTCCCTCTCCCTCTCCCTCTCCTTCATTCTCTCTCTAAAACTACTTCTCCCCCTCCATCTCTTCCTTCTTCTCCGTCTCTCGTTTTCCATCCTCTCTTTCGCTCTCCTCCTCTCCCCCTCCCTTTTCTAACTTAGTTAATGAAAAGAGCCACATCAGAACACTCTAACACTCGCAATAATCTTTCATACCCTTACCTTTCTCCCCATATATCTACACCCAAAAGCATAAGTACACACATACAGACACATAAACACGCACACAAATACACACACACACAAACACACACACACACACACACACACACGCACACACATACACACACACACACACACACACACACACACACACACACACACACACACACACACATGCACACATACACACACACAACGTGGCTCAGACTGACTCAAAACAATTATGCTTGTATTCGTATCTTCGAAAATTTCAGCTCTCAAACAGATTGGTGATATTATGCACACATTTTTATAATAATTATAATCAAGAGAATTTAGACTTATATTCTTCCGACGTCATGTAGACGTGAATTCTTGAAATTGCTTTGTCACAATGTATTGTCCGGACTTAAAATTTCATAAGTTGAACAACAGATATCATAAAAATCGTTGTAAATAGGATAAAAGTTTAATGATGTCATTAATTCTTTTGGCAGTGAAATAAAATACTTTTATTATTTATGAGGAAGGTATTGTTCAGTGTGCAGCACACAATATCTTTGCACATGCATAGCGAACCAGAACTAAAGTGAAAACATATTTGCATTAAATAGCCAACTAATAAGCACCCCTTTAAATGACAGTCCTATTTGTAAAACGCAACTATGAAAGAAATTATGACAAAGAACACCGAAAGTGGCCCTGTATTGAAGAGCACTATAAACACATGTGTATAAAAATGTCACTTTCAAATCTTCATTCATTTGAATTACTCTCTAAGCTCCAATACCAGAGCCAAAATCTTATAAGAGTATGTGTCCTTTCAAACTGGTCGCCAACATTTGTTACACAATAGTATGATTTCGCTTTTTATTGAGATGAAGTAATATATGTGGTCATTTATATTATAAAGTGTAAAACATTCTTTAGACCTTCGTTGTTTTTAAAAAGCCGTAGTTTATAAACACAATATTTGTAAATAAATATTCCGTTTCAAAATGGATTAAGAACATGAAAGTTGCGAATAATTAGACATCCATATTTCACAAAGTAAAAATGATTATGAATGGTTGCAAAATGTTTTATATCCCCATTGACACAGATAAAAATAAGTTCGGGTCGTTTGTTCCTCTGAACCTGTTATGTGGGGCCAACAGGGGGTGGGTGGAAGGCGCACATCATCGCAGCAGACAGGCAGGCAGAAATACTCGATAAAATTACTTCCATCAGCGAAAATCAAAGTCAGGTCTTCTGCAAGCAATGGCGAAAGTCTATGTCTTTTCACACATCGCATGAGTCGTCGAAGAGCGTACCAGTCAATAATAATCAAACACAATAATGCATTGTTACGAGATAGGCACTGCGTAAGGGTCGTTGTCAATATATTTTTTTTTAATCAAGGCATTGTCATTCATAAACTTGTTTGTCACTTAGAAATCAAAACTGCAAGAATGATACAACAGTTTCATTCACTGAGACACTGGTGGATCTTTAAAGAATATAATGAAAGCACATCGCACAGATTGAAAGGCTTTTGAAGATAAAGACATAAACCAATTTTGATTTTAAAAAGAATGGAACAATCAAATGAAATACACTGCTTCCAGGGCGTATGAGACCGTTCTATCCTGAGCATTTCCTTTTTCGTGATCCAAAATTCTCCCAAAAAAATGTCTTGATGATTTTTGGAAACGACTTCCTTTGGTATGATATGAAGTTATTATGAATTCAATACAGTTTGGGTGTGTGTGTAAAGGGGGGGGGGGGGGATTTACTAGCCAGCTCGGTTTCATCCCCATAGATTGTAATCAGCAATGACGGAGCGGTTGCACTTGCATTAGAGTTCAGGAGCTCTATCGTAATTACATACCAGAAGGGTATTAATTGGATGAACTGCTGTCTCAACACACAGGAGTCGACTTTACTTTCTCGTTTGACTTGGAAAAAGTACCAAGGAGAGCCGTAACAACCCCACAATGACTCAATGGCCGGCTGCTTGTTGAGGAATCCAAACTGCATGTATTGAACTGCCGTCAGTCAGTAGCGATATCACATTGGCAATATGGGCCAATCCTTTTATATTCGTCCGAAAAAGACGAATTACGACGTAGGCTACCGGGAACCTTGTGAATACCGAAGAGTCTTTGCCCTTGCAAGCGTCAATTTGATGGAAACAGATGAGCAGCCATATTTGTATGTCTTCTGTCTTCGGAGGACGATCTGTCAACAAGGCAGCTGCTTCCTTTGTTGTTGCTGCTGCTGCTGCTGCTACTACTGCAGTTGCTGTCACCGTTTGCGTTGATGTTGTCGTGGCTGCTGGTGAGCGCGGAGGGAGAGTTGTGGGAACTGCCAAACGTCCGGCCGTTGAACGTGAAGGGCCAGGTCTGGGGACAAAGAAAGGAAGTCCCAGTTTAGACAAAACACCCTCTAAAATGGAAAATAATGAAGCAAAATAAACAATACAATTTTTTAAAGTGAAAAAAAAGGACAAAACGAACAAAATGAAGAATTGGTAAATTGGAGAAAATTAATGTAAAAAAATGATTTGTTTCTTTGGTCATTTATTTATTTATTATTTTTAATTAATTAATTAATTGAGCATTTATACAAACAATTCTGTTGCTGGCCTCCTGTATACAAACTCAAGAACCCAAAGGTACTCGCCAAGTAATTATAATTTGTGAGCTCTGCTCCCGTTAAACAGCTACCTCCTTTTATTACTTGAGATCAGTGGCGGTGGGTAGTGAAGGGCTCACGGGCTTAAGCCCCCCATCCCCAACTCTATCCCTAAGTAAATGAAAATAACGAAATAAGCAGTTGGAACCGTTATGATCGCACGCAATGAACACAGAGTGATCAACTTGGCGGCTTGCTCGTTTATCCAATCACTGTTGTCACGGCTTACAATTATTGTAACCTAACAGCCAATCAAATGTCTTTAGGGCTCAGCAAAGGACAAGCCTCCATAATTAAACCCCTCTTGTAAAGAGGTAGAAGACTTGAAAAAAATAACACTGCAAAGAGGGCTCACGCTCTTCTAGCCCTGACAATGGGGTGAAAGACTACGACTGGACCTTTGTTGTGCGCTGAACTTTCTGCGGCTACACGGCTTAATCCAGCTAATGGACGGTATATGTTTATAGTGCTCTGTGTGCATGTTTGTGTGCGTGTGTCGCTGAGATTTAACAGTTATTAATTACATCAAAACACTTTTGAGGTTACTTTTATTAGATGAAAATTAATTGGAAACATTTGGAGGTGAAACGGCTTCGTCCCCACCATCCAGAAGAATTTAACTAAGAGATAGAAGACAAAGGTGACTCGCCTCGTTTGAATGCTTCTCAAAATTCCATGGCTCCCCGTGAGTACAGAAAAAGTATATGTTTTGTTCTCATAGCTTGCTATTTGGTGGTAAAGAAGTGGAAACAACCTAAGCCCAACCCAAATTTGGGTCCACCCACCGCCACTGCTTAAGATCATATTATTATGGTCTACCCCAGACCACTCTCCCTTCCCACCCTGTAAGAGAGGTGAAGAAACGCGAGCTATGTCAAAGAGGGCCGACTTATCTCTAATCTGGGCCAGTTTTCTCTCCGCTGTGCTAAGGGAACAGATAATTCTTTAATCAAATTAATCCCCGTCCTAATGTCCGAGATAGCGAGCGAGGGGAAAGGAGAGAGTTGCCTCGTGTGAGATGCCTGGAAGTGGCGGGTCCACGAAACAGGAGATTTGTTGGGTGAGAGATGAACAGTGGGAGGTATACATTTAATCTGGGGTGGAGGGGGGTCGGGGTGAGGAGG
>NW_004797621.1:205758-207375 GCF_000002075.1 Aplysia californica | reverse complement strand
AAAGACTTTTTTCAGGCTTTTAAAAATGTTGAGGCCAGGAAAGCCAGGTGATAAAATCCTGTGTCGATGCATGTGAAGCGACGGACTGATTTGACTTTTGCCTCTGGAAGTAGGCCTACTTTTCTTTTGGTCTATAAACTCATTTTTATTGTTCCAAAATAGCCTGTGTTTTGCACTATTTTATTACCATAATCCTTTTGTATTCAAAATTTTAAAAAATTTAAGTAATGGAAAAACAAAACAAAACCAAAGACAGATTTGCCTTATTTAACTTTTTTTTTTTTTAAAGTGGCGACAAAAATTTAAAATTGACAAGGCTATTGTTACGTAATTACATATAATGTAGACTACGCTGACTTGACATTGGGGTGGGGGTAGAGGGCTCTCGTGGTCTATCTCCGTCGGAGACGTCTCCGGGTACATAATATTGTGTTGATCAAACATGTGTGTTTTTCTACTTAGGATATAATACCTTTCAAGCCTAGGTTTGACCCTGACAGGTAAAACAACGCCAACCCTCTTCATAAATAAATGATGAACAATTTGAGAACAGTGACGTAAAGCCTTAAATCAGCCAATAAAAATAGTAATTCACTTTCAGAACCTTTTTCTAGAATATGAGCGTCGTGATTATGAGAGTTCAAAATCGGTACATGAGCAGTTACATTCTGTTACTTTCATTCTCCATTCTATTACAGAAAACCAGTGGGGGGTTTTCACGTATAATAATAATATGTCACATTCCAAGAGCATTTTACTACATAAACACAGCTGGGTCTTTCTTGTTACATTCTCGTCTTGTCCTTTATTATGCCTAAAAACTCCTCCCTTTGATGCTGATTCAACTAAAGTTTCAAGTCGACTTGGGTTTATTTACAATTGAGTTCCGTCTTCTATGGTGACCCAGTACTAAGTCTGATCGTTCGTTTTTAACCCTATCTGAACGTCGTGTTTTACTGTCGTATCCGTACGACGTGGGGAACTCTGTGCTACCACTTAACCCTATCTGTATGTCGTGTTTTACTATCGTATCCATACGACATGGGGAACTCTGTGCCACCACTTAACCCTATCTGTACGTCGTGTTTTACTATCGTATCCATACGATGTACGGAACTCTGTTCCACCACTTTCCAAAACGGAAATTTACTCGTTAATCCGTACGCTTTGCATAGCAGTCTGTCAAAATGATTTTTTTTTATTTATTTTTTTTGGGGGGGGGGATACTGAACGTTTCAAAGAGATCTTCATACTAAAAGTATTCTAAAATGTGAAGAATACAACATCGGGGGTACAAAATGACCCCAGGGAGTGCGGATAGGGTTAAGGCTGGCTGGAGCCATCTGAATACTTCTTCAGTTCTGTGATCCCTAAAAAGTTTGGACAAGACGGAACCACTAGGTGAAAACAGCAACCACTGTAGGGAAAACACTGGTTAAGTGGATACTGTGGGGCCGGGGACCGCGGGGAAAATAAACATTGTCCCTAAAGGAAGGCGAATTTCTTTATGCTTAATGGGGTGTTGGGAGGAGGGAGAGAGTGAGTGAGAGTGAGGAGGAAGAATACAGAGAGAGATGGAGAGAGAGAGAGAGAGGTGGGGAGAGAGGGAGAGAGAGA
>NW_004797621.1:199649-201119 GCF_000002075.1 Aplysia californica | reverse complement strand
CCCCCCCCCAATAAAATTAAATGATATCTGACCTTCAATCTGGAAAAGGCTTTGCTGAGTACTCTCATCCTGGATCTCTCCCTGGCGTTTGCCGCGTGCCTCTGTTGAGGTTTGTGGAGTTTCCCGTCTGCCATATCTCGCTCCAGGTCCTCTTTTCTCTTCCTTGGCATCTTCTTTTTTTTTCCTTCTGTTTTCCCGAAACTGTTCTCTTTTCTCTCTCTCGAAATAATCCTCTGGACTTCAAACGAAGAGACCAGTGAAAGACCTTTTCATGACTAGAGTAGAAAGTTCCTCGAATCACTCATACTGTCATGTAGCTGGTCCTCGTGTTATACTCAGGGTGTTTTATCATGATGCAGAATTGAAGAAAATAGGTTGTTCAGGCGCCATACCAGTAATTGTAATAAAGTATTATCTTATCTTATCGTATCTTATCTTATCTTATCTTAGTTCATTCAAAAGTTTACACAAGTCTTACCAATTTCAATAACATCGATATCGTGACTGCTGTAGGAAAGGACTCACATTAACAACCTACGTCTAGTCACAAATAATTCCACTGTTTTTTTGCTTTTTTTTCAATTTTATTGTTGAATTAGTTCGCCTATTCAACACTTTTCTTCTTCTTTTTTTTTTTTGTATGCTAGAACATATGACAGTATGGATGTTGCATGTATACTGTGTTGTGTTTGTGTCGAAAATAAACAATAACACGTTTGCGAACTCTCTTACTACTGCTTCTTCGTCATTTTCACCCTAAGACTGAGAGAGTGAGAAAGGCAGTGAAAGCGACGACGATGATGATGATGACGAACGGTGCTTTTACTCTGTAGTCATGGGATCATCCACGCAAGGACGATGTTCACAAAACTGAATCCAAGCTCCTTAACCTTCATCCACAACAATACCGGCGTCACAGATCCACGTTCTCACGCACACGTCGCTTCAGGTGAGTAGTAAGTTGTCAACATTACCGCTTCAGTGACGCCACGACTCATTGTCCTTCAATACGATGAAGTCAGTGATTTCACTTTCCTGTCTTTGAATTCCAATTTTCCTAAAATCTGAAAAGTAAAAATTAAATTGATTACATTAAGAGATAGGAGAAATAGAACGTTATAACGGATCGAAACTGCAAGCAATTGCTGCCAGCTGAACTGCTGCGTCACACACACACACACACACCTCTGAAAGGCTAGCTGATTGTATTGGATTGTTTTAGTAGAGGTTTTACGGCGCTCGCAACTGCAAAAAGTCATATGAGCGCCAAGGGGTGGATGTCAACAGAGAGGTCCTTACAGGGAATCAGACTTACTCTGCTCACTTCTCTAGCTTCAACAGCACAAAGTCTGCTTCCACTATCAATGGTGTGTGTGTGTGTATGTGTGTGTGTTTGTGTGTGAGTGTGTGTGTGTGTGTGTCTGTGCGTATGTGTGTTTGTGTGTGTGTGTTTGTGTGTGTGTGTGTGTC
>NW_004797621.1:192295-197430 GCF_000002075.1 Aplysia californica | reverse complement strand
TGTGTGTGTGTAATGGTGTGTATGTGTGTATATGTGTTTGTGTGTCTATTGTTTTATATGAAATGCATTATGTCTCCATGTTTCCACCGCTGCATGTGACATCTAGCCACAACTAGACCAAACCATGAATGTTGAGATCTTTTAAAATTCCAAAACCTGCTTCTAAGAAATAACAAAAGTAATAATAAAAAATAATGAGATAATAGTTGCAATATTCTAGCAATATATTTTTAATCATAATTACAATTATTGTTATTATTATTTTTATCATTATTATTATTATTATTGTTATGATGATGATGATGATGATGATGATGATGATGATGATGATGATGATGATGATGATGATAAAAAATTACAATCATAATAGTAATAATATTAATAATAATAATAATAATAATAATAATAATAATAATAATAATAATAATAATAATAATAATAATGATAATACTATTACTATTATTATTATTGTTGTTGTTATTATTGTTATTATAATTGTTATTATTATTATCATTATTATTATTATTATTATTATTATTATTATTATTGTTATTATGATTATTATTATTATTTTGATAACTACTATCATTATTGTAATTTTAAAAAGATATATGTTTATTAATATTATTTATAGCAGTATTATTATATAGATAAAAACCAATAATGATAACAACAATACTACTAATAATATTAATATTTATGATAATAATAATAATAATAATAATAATAATAATGTATTATACAATTTTAACCGAAAAAATAACTGACGTCGCAGTATTTGTGATTAAAGCTTTAATAACAATATTGTTAATAGTATTCATAATATTTATAAATAGCAATAATTCAAAAAAAAAATTAATATAATAATAGAAAAAATAATATTATTTTTAATAATAATGATAATAATAACAATAACAGTAATAATAAAAATAGGAATAATAATCATAAAATTTAATTATAAAATAATTGTGAGAATATTCATAATATTAGTCGTTATAATAGTCTTCATTATTATATTCATATTGACAATAATAATCATAATCATAATCATAATCATAATTATAATAACCATGATAATAATATTAATCATCTTAACTAAAATAAACATAAAGATTTTGATAAAAATACTTTTGGGATTTTTTTTCATTGTTTAACTAATATCAATTTATTGAAAAAATGAAATGATAATAGCATTAATTTGTTTTACTGATATTTATATTATTATTATTGTTATTATCATTATTTTTATTATTATTATTATTATTATTATTATTATTATTATTATTATTTTGTTGATGATAATAATAAAAACAATAGTAATCATCATCATCATCATAATCACAATAATAATCATATTAATATTGATAATAATATCAACAACAATAATAATAACAACAATAATAGATAAATAGATAGATACTAGTTAAGCGGCGATTTACTTTTTCTGAAAATCTCGAAATGCGCGTTACATTCTTAGGGTTGTCCCATTTTGAAATTACTGAACAGATGTGTATGTAATAATAATAATGATAATAATAATAATAATAATAATAATAATAATAATAATAATAATAATAATAATAATAATAATAATAATACATAACATTTTTATAGCCCTCAACCCCGGTTAAAGTACACAGGCTCTGACCGCTAGAAAGGTTATAGTATGTAATATGTGTATACGTTAAAATAAAATCCTTTCAGAAATTGAGTCTCGTAATGAACCTGGAAATGCGTGCACAAAAAAAGTAAATTACCATGAAAACTCACAGTCACAAAAAAACAACAACTGAAACTTGAGTGACTACAGCCATCTCTGTAGATACATAACATGGTTACACACTCACTCTCTCTCTTTCTCTCTCTCTCTCTCTCTCTCTCTCTCTCTCTCTCTCTCTCTCTCTCTCTCTCTCTCTTTCTTTCTTTCTCTCTCTCTTTCTATCTCTCTCTCTCTCTCTCTCTCTCTCTTTCTTTCTTTCTCTCTCTCTCTTTCTCTCTCTCTCTTTCTCTTTCCCTTTGTCTCTCTCTCTCTCTCTCTCTCTCTCTCTCTCTCTCTTTCTCATAATAATAATTTAAAAAATAGTAATAATAATAATAATAATAATAATAATAATAATAATAATAATAATAATAATAATGATAATAATAATAATAATAATAATAACTATAATAATGATAATTACCAATATTCGGTTTCATATTCAAATTTGTATTGTAAGACCAATCATAAAATGTATCTTAGTTTTGTAAACTTGTTTATTAGAGAAAGTAAAAGTAAAGTGAGAAACAATATTATGAAAGATAGATAGATGGAGAGAAAGAGATAGACAGATAGACAGATAAATAAATAGTTAGATAAATAGATAGATAGATAGATAGATAGATAGATAGATAGATAGATAGATAGATAGATAGACAGACAGATAGATAGATAGATAGATAGATAGATAGATAGATAGATAGACAGACCAGTGTTGTTCAAAAGTGGGTTGCACATAACATATGATTCTCCGCTCTGATTCTGCTGGATCGTTGTCAGGATTAAATTTGGAGAAAATCAAATGTGTTCTACAAAGGTTCTTTGTCGTCATAATACATGAAGTATCTGATTTTCCCAAATATTTTACAAAGCCATGAAAAAACAATATCCAAGTATCTGATTTTCCCAAATATTTTACAAAGCCATGAAAAAACAATATCCAAGTATCTGATTTTCCCATATATTTTACAAAGCCATGAAAAAACAATATCCAAGTATCTGATTTTCCCAAATATTTTACAAAGCCATGAAAAAACAATATCCAAGTATCTGATTTTCCCAAATATTTTACAAAGCCATGAAAAAACAATATCCAAGTATCTGATTTTCCCAAATATTTTACAAAGCCATGAAAAAACAATATCCAAGTATCTGATTTTCCCAAATATTTTACAAAGCCATGAAAAAACAATATCCAAGTATCTGATTTTCCCAAATATTTTACAAAGCCATGAAAAAACAATGTCCACAATCGTGGAGTCGGTCTGTTTTACACTCGGCAAATTATGTCAAACTCGCGAAGTGAGGGACGTATCTATATTGGTCGCTTTTAAGCACAAGGGGGCTATCCCGAAAAATTCTGTTTTGAGAAAATCAAAGGTAAAACTTTTGCCCCCTTGTTCAATTTCTTTAAAAGACAAGGATAGTTTTCTCTATAACCAAACAAATGTATACACCAATAAAACCAAACGTCTCCTATAGGTAGAGCAATGCCCACTTTTGGTGTAGGCCAAGATTTCTGGAAACCTCCAAAATATGGGTCAGCCCGCTTGTCCTTAAGAGCAACCAATTAAAATAAGGCATGTAGATGTACTAATTATTCTGATTTTATTATAATCTTCGCTAGAGAGAAAGGAAGTAATGTTCCTTGCGTGTAAGTGTGATTTAAAAATGAACAAATACACAACATTTGAATGTATACCCATCTTGTAATCAACTAAATGTTTACAGATAAAACAGAGAGAAAGAGATAGAGAGAGAGAGAGGGAGATAGAGAGAGAGAGAGAGAGAGAGAGAGAGAGAGAGAGAGAGGGAGAGAGAGACAGAGAGATACAGAGAGAGAGAGAGAGAGAGAGAGAGAAAGAGAGAGTGTGTGTGTTTTACGGAGCGGGTTGTCATGTATTTACTGATACCCTGTCTTGTTGTGAGTATGCGTGGGAGCACCTAACTTTTGTAACGTCTACTGCCTTTGTTAACGACCAAGACATATTTCTCCCTGCGAGATGAATAAAGATTGTCATTGTCATTAAATATCTCACGAACGCTAAAGGCTGGCCATAAGACTATAAAAGAGCCTCGGTGAGTTGGTAAATACAGCTATATATCTATACTCACAACTTCGGTAAATAATGTTAATTATAATTTTCATTAGAGTATGAGGAAACAACGCTTTTTATGCCAATGATGTTCATAGGAACGACAAGGAGTACATGAATAAATTACGCTTTTTTAGGTCCATTTTGTGAACAAAACTAGATAATTTAGTTCATTTGAAATAACTCTAAAGCATGAAATTTGCACGTGCATCCATACGAAATTATCAATGAAACTGGTCGGACGCTGGGAGCATCCAGTATTAGTGACAATTGTTTCGTTTTATATAATGCTAGTTTCTCCTGGTTTTACGGAGCTGTTCCCGAACCAATTTTTTTTTAATGACTAATCCTTTGTTTCTGCTATTTAGAAGTTGGAGACAAGCTTTTGGGGTTATAATGAGACATAGTGCACCAGGTTTAGGTGATAGTAGAAAAAACACAGGGAAACAATGGAAAAAACTTTGGGTTCAAAGAGTTTTAAGAATACATTTTGTTTCCTGGCAAGTAATTAAATATGATATTTCTTATCTGATACAGTGATCAGGTAATTTCCTCACTTTACAAAACGCTAAATCCGCCTTGATGTTTTACAAAATTATCACACAATGCATAGCAAAATATCACTTTTAAAGCAACTCAGGTTAGAATCAACTTATGTGCTTCACGTTCTAGAGGTTTTTTGTGTATGTATGATTGGGGGGTGGGTGGGTGTATATTGGTTTTTTTTTTAATATACCACGACCTTTTATTCGATAGTAGGCTAATATTGTTTTAATACTGAGGCCAACTCGCCGATAAATTCCTTCTCTGCTCCCAATCCCCTCCTTTTAAAATGAGTGTTTTTCAAATTCAATTTTCAACATAAAACATACTGATAAGTAGTTATATACAGGTGCATTTGACACTACAACGTAAGACATTCCTACAAGTGAAAGCCACTAGTTTTATCGTCGGCAGAAGGGAAGTTGAGTATTGTATTTGGAACAAAGATACAATGTGGACTGGTCAGGGACAAGCATGTGGTACACGTTATATATAGTCATGATATTATGCTTAAAACCGTCTTTGGGATCTTCAGGTTAAGTTACCTACTAAGTTCTGTTTCTTTTACTGGAATCTGTTACTTTTAGAAAGAATACGTTAAATATATTGGTTGTTGATAAGTAAAGCATATTATAATGATATTTTAAATAAGTATTTTTATGCTCAATGTAATATAAGATGTACATGTGCGGTTATGTATTTTAAATGTATGTCTAATGTATGTACATGTAATATAT
>NW_004797621.1:178087-191127 GCF_000002075.1 Aplysia californica | reverse complement strand
CTCTGGTAGGAAAGATCTACACCTAGCCTAGCCTTCTCGGACAAGGGCAAAAAATCACGGAGGTCTCGTGTGCAAGTTGCGCACCTTAAAGATCCCTTGGTAGTCTAAAATCGATAAGAGTAGGCTTCGGCCTCCACCCAGGCAAAATTCTAAATTTCGTACCAACTGAAAAAGTTCATTGTGTCCTGCGCGCTCATATGACATAATGCAGTTGCGAGCGCCGTAAAATACTTACAAAACAAAAAAGAAGAAATGTTCAAAGCACTGCTACCTCCGACATTTAGTGGTTTGGTTTTTAAAAACGTGAGAAACACATTAATTCTATTAAAATCATGACTGCTATGCAAAATGATCTTGGTTCAGTTTCCTAACAGGTGCATTCTGGAACCTGGAATTTTTTCCTGACTTTTAATAAAGCTTTTCCAAAACGTTAAGGGTTCTTACCAGAATAGGTGTACATTTATGTACGGAGTGAATGAATATATTATTGTCTCTACTAAAAGTAACAGCTGTGTTCTGTGGGTCTGCTTTTCTTCCCGACCCCCCGTATCAAAGCCACTGAGGGATTGGGACAGACAATGCTGCACATTTCCATCGAAACTGAGATCATCCAGGTTCAGGGCTACTTCGACTCTGCCAGTCAAGGACGACTCTGACTTGAATTGGATGCAACATCCGATGAGGAAAAAAAACCGAAGACACTATACAATAAATCTGCAGTGCAAAGGCAGACCGACGTAATAATTAATTTTTGCATCTTCGATTAAATGGACGCCTATACCCATTCTGCCTCGTGTGTCCAAGGCAGGAAGACGTATCTGAACTACAAATAGGAGATTTCACAATGGCAAACAGACGTAACTGAAGGGCCATGCCCATATTTCCAATGGTAGCGTGATGTAACTCAAAATCATAAAAAGTGCAGATACGTCGCTCTTCCTTGGCACGGCAGAATATGGTAGTCTAACCTTCATCGTGTCGTAGGCAAAGCTATTAAAATGTACTTAGACCATAAAACTTTTTTTTTTAATTTCGGGAGAGGGAAACATGTTATTCTTTTTTACGAAATGTGCGTACATGTATTTTCTTGCATTTTTAAGAATTAGAAATAGAATTTCGACAAATCATTTTTGGGCATGTTCAACCCAATCAGCTGGCCAACGATATGAACGACTACTGATTCAGGGGGTTGAGGCGGGGGGGGGGGGGGAGTAATCCAACTAAAGATTCCTATACAATACACCGTCTTTCAAAGGTCAAGTGTCTGTGATGACATTGCGATCTGCTTGTAGGTACGAGTATGTTAAAAAAAACCACTTATGTTTTCAATCAGAAATGAATTTTATGGTATAATATCATATTAATACTATAATGAAATGGTAGGCACAAATGATGTCATGGATCATATCCAACAACAAAAAACCAAATGGTTCGGACATCTTATGCGATTATCAACACACCACCAAGCTCAACGTGCCTACATAAAAAAAATCAAAGGCAACAAGGCTAGAGGGAGAACGAGAAAGACCTGGATAGTTGGAGTTAGGGAAACAATAACAACTCACAACATCCCTCTGACCCAAGCTCTCCCTGGTGGCAGAGAGACGTCTCTTTCTTCCCACGACACCCAAAAGGGTATAAGCGGCTGACACATGCTATTCCCACTATTTGGAAATGTTCTCAAATCGTCCCCCTTACAAAGAAAGAAAAAATTACTGAAATGAATGACCTAAGGCGTATAGCCTTAACATCGGTAGTTATAAAATGTCTAGAAAAAATTGTGCTAAAAAGACTACGAACGTATATAGAACCCATCCAGGACCCTCTACAATTTGCATATCGTCACGGGAGAAGTGTGGAAGACGCCATTTTACTATTTCTTGACAACATATATAGACACTTAGACAAGCCAAAAACATACTGTAGGATCCTGTTTGTTGATTTTTCGTCAGCATTTAGTACTATCCAGCCAGCTACCCTTTTAAAGAAATTAGAAAACATAGGTGTTAACGTCAATTTAATATCATGGATAGACAATTTTCTTACCAACCGAACCCAATATGTAAAATTAAGACATTCTTCATCGACATATATCACAACAAATACAGGGGCCCCTCAAGGATGTGTTTTGTCACCAGTTGTATTCAAACCATACACGAACGATTGCCAAATAAACAACAGTAACATCAAGTTGATAAAATTTGCAGATGATTCAACCATAATTGGGCTAATTCGGGCTGACCATAGCGAAACCGCTTACCGGAATTTGTACTTAACTTTTCTTTTCTGAGTGGTGTAGAAATCATAAGCTACTGTTAAATGTGAAAACAACAAAAGAACTTGTTGTTGATTTTAGAATAAAGAAACTGCTCCTGCAGCCACTCGAAATTAAATGTGAAAACATCGAGCAAGTGTCAGACTCTAAGTATTTGGGTGACAAAATAGACAACGAAAGATCGTGTCAGTATGTTAGTGTTTTAGCACTATAAATGGCTGCTTGCACTGTATGCTTCCCAAGAAGTTGAGGTTGTTTTAGAATGCCCTCAGGTCTGCTGGGGTGATAGTATAGATTGTGAAGCGCATAGAGCTTGCTGTTGAACTGGGATTTGCGCTATACAAATGCTATCTATTACTATTTAAAACCTGCATCAAACTACAGATCAAGTTTGGGAAGTTCTCACCAGCCAACCGTCTTTCCAAACCGACCCTCCCGATCTGACTTTAATATTTCAACAAATTATGATGTACACCTCTCTTAAACTTTAAAAAAAGTAAAGTTGTTCCCGCATCCAAACCGGACATTGGGGATTGCCTTGTTGGTGAGACAACTTCCTCTGGGCTTTTGGCATATTGTGGTAGGGTGGCCAGTTCCTTTCCACGCCGCATTTACTTCCCTAACTCGAAATCAGGTACCCATCACTGCTGGGTGGGCTGGAGGGGGCGAAAAAAATCCGCGTCCGAACCGAGGCTCGAACCCGGACTTTCCGCTTCGGAGATGAGCGCACTAACCTCTTCGCCTAATACGGGGTGCCCACTACCGCTGGATCGGGCCGATCGTCTGAAACTGAAAACAAACACGTTTGTTTTCGAGGCGATCGAGTCGGCGATCGGGCCGATCGGCCGATCCCATCCGTAGTGGGCACCCCGTATTAAGTGTAGCGCAGTAAAACTATGTATCTCGGGAAGCTCGAATGCCGCCTGTGAGTTAACCCAACGATACTCGACATTGTGACTTCTGCTCCTACAGCAATGAACGTCGCTCTTGACAGCAGCAGCAAGTGATGCCGAGAAAAGAAAGGGGGCCAGAAGGTTTAAGAACGTATAGAGAGGGGGCTAGAAGGTATACGTAAGAACGTATAGAGAGAGGGGGCCACCCTGGTGGAATCTGAAGCAAGTCCCGCTATCTGAGCGATGTGTAGAGCTTATCTTTTCCCCAGGGCGGTGCGTATTGCAATTTGTCCCCCCTTCTTGGAGCAGTGAAATCTGATGAGTTCTTCCACTGACACTGTACTAACCCAAAGAGTTACCGCCCGTCTCTCCAGCGCACATCACATGATAAAAATTACACGTGAAGGGAACAAGCTTTAACTTTAAGGTACAGTTTCATGAAGAGAAACAAGCAACGTTACGCCTTATTTATTCTAGTTAGGGTACCTTTAAATTTTTGTGCTGTGAAAAAAATAGTTAATTCATTTAAATTTGTAAAATTCACATTCATATTTAGCATTTTCTTTTCTATAAACAAGGAAGGGGGATTTTTAAAAAGGGGAGAGGGGGGGGGATTCCTCATGAGCCAGTTCATACTCTACAAAACTTTACTCAAATAGAAATTAGGAATATTCTATAAATGGCACGTTTTCTCCTTTTTAATTGCTTGTTTAATTTGAATTAGTCATTTCGAACGTAGAGGAACTGACCTTCGTCTAGGGCAACGTACAGAAAGAAAATGTATGAAACAGAAGAAAAAATCCCCCCCCCTCCCCAAAAAAAAACACTCAGCGTTCTCCCAACTGTGGGTTGTGAGATTACATAAACAGGTCCATTGTCTCGTCTAGAGAAGGGGACACCACCCACCTCCCCCATCCCCAAATAGACACCAACCTTCTAGAATCAGTCCATATGTGACACCTGGCGGTAGAGGTGAGATTAGTCTGTGGAATTTCTTTAACTTTTTTATGCTCTGTTGTCGTCAAGCGTCGAGGGGAGATACAGTTTTCTATGGCAGGCCAGCTCGGCAGCTCTTTAAATTAGGATATTATAATTTCTCAGGGTTTCTATGACTCCACAAATCCTTCTTTTTCGTGGTCTTCCTCTTCCTTTACAGCCTGAGTACTTGGTGTTATAGGCTCTCATGCATGGCCGGGTGGGTGACATACGTATTAGGTTTGCCAAACCATTTAATTCTCTGTCTTTCTATGAAATACAGGCAGTCTCAGTGCCAAAAGCTGCTCTTACATCTGAGGACTGCCCCAGTCTAATCTGTCCACGCAGTTTTATGCAAAAAGATTATTAAATAATGCAAAATGAGTCCAAAAATGTGAAATTATTTGATTCTGTTAATTTTAAACCAAAAATGTGATACTAGAAATAATCGGAAATTATGCAAAAATTGATCAAATTTGCTAAATGATTCGGGGTGCATAAAACCCCGTGGACAGTCTAATACACCTCTATCATCTTAGACGGGGTAGTCTACACCGTAAACCAAACTCAGAATCCCACAAATTGGTGCATTCTGTAGTGTAAGCAGCCTCTTTGTCGTCGGAACAATCCCAAACTCCAATCATTCTTGCAAGAGGTACGTCACTAGTTTCTTGGTTACTTCGTTGTCTGACCAAGGTCTAAAGTACACACAGCCGTTGACACATCACAAGGGAATTTTGCTTTAAGTTGTTATTGTTTGTTGTTGTTGTTTTTGTTTGTTTGGTTGCTTGAAAGCTTGTTTTATTGTTTGTTTGTCTATTTTTTTAAGAGAAAGTGTTACTGAGGTTTTTTAGACTTTTGCTCAGTCATGAAACCTCACCGACACTAACGAAATGAAAGATTTAATTCTTTTATTTAAAAAATGGAAAATGGTAGCTTTGATCCTACGTGTCAATGTTTACCAAGGTAATACTTTATAAACCCTGTGAAGACATTAAAATACCTCACTAAAGTATTATTCTTGCTTTGGAATCGTTTATTTGTTTGTTTCATTTGCTAAGAGAAGCACTTAGACAAAATAACGGCAATTCAGAGCTTGAGAAAATAACAGCAGACAGAAAGTTGAGACAGCAACAAGGGAGGGAAATCAAAGAAATTGGATCTACTCGTGGCTCCAACCACGCACACGTGGGAATCGAACCCACGTTCTCTCCATCAAGCACATAAAAAGACAGCGACACCCTTGCTATCACTCACACGATAAGTTTTACAAAGATTGAGACTTACGCGTACGAGTACCAGGCCTTGGGCACCCCAGAATCTGTGCGCACCATCCGTAGATTACAGCGGCTGTTATCTTCGCTTGTTAGCAAAGCTTACATTTCGTTGAGTTTATTTCACGTAATTGCATTCTGAGGTTAATTTACTTTCACACTTAACATGAGCATCTCCCTCGTGTCGCGGGGCGTTTTGCATTCTTGTTCACATGTGTGTCTTATCCCAGAGACGTTCTGATTTCAGCAAGTTGTGAATGAGTAGTGCTGGCGGCACACAAGTACCCACAGAATTCACACAGGAGAAAGAAGGCTCATCGCCAAGTTTTAAACAGTCTTGAGCTGGTAAAATAAGTATAGTGAATTTAACTAAATGCCACGACCTGCTGGTTGGGACTGTTAGAACTGTTTCTAATGGAAAAGCGCCAGGCTAAACAAATTCTTTTGAAGTTTACCTTTATTAGATTTGTAAAAATGTTTAAAACTCATTAAACGCAATAAGAAGCGTTTTTCGCCCACCCACAATACATTGAAACCAATGCAAGAAGTGCCCAATGATCCGCAAGAGGCGGTGTTAATTTCAAGGAAGTAAGGAGTTATTGTTGGGGATATCTGTTTTCATAAAATTGTGATCAAAACTGGGGGTACCTTCAGAAGAAAAGATACTAATTGTACCCAATTCGTCCCAAAAGCAGTCATTACAGCTGCAGGATTTCTAATTTGTAGAACTAGAAGAGTGGTCATAAAACAGTATCAAGATGGGGGGAAAAGGACAGCAATGCGAGCTTTACTGGGGTTGTGATGACCGTTTATAAAAACAATATTGTTTGCCTCTATGCTTTGGTTGGCGTGTGTTAGATTGAAGGCTGTACCCTCTATGTTATATTTCTGTATTCTTCCTTTCCGTACGTCTTGTTTTACTATCGTATCAATACGACGTGGGGAACTCTGTGCCACCACTTAACCCTATCTGTACGTCATGTTTTACTATTGTATCCAGACGACTTGGGGAACTCTGTGCCACCACTTTCCAAAGGAAAAATTTTACTCGTTAATCCGATCAGTACGCTTTGCAGAGTACTCTGTCAAAATGATTTTTTGAGAAATATTGAAAGTTTCAAAGAGATCTTCGTACTAGAAGTATTCCAAATAAATGTTAAGAATTCAACCCCGGGGTACAGAATGAGCCCAGGGCGCACGGATAGGTTGTGCATGACGCATGCTATAGTGGTGAAGTGGCAGCCCCTGCTCTCTTCGTCTCCCTCCCCACCTCTGTTGGTAGAATTCTACAATCAGGTGTTTGGGTAAACGGTTTTCAGGAAAAGATACAGAAGTGAAAAAAAGAAAAACGGCTAACGTGATAAAGACGCCTTGCACGTGTGACAGTTTTTACGTCAGTCTCATGTAATATCTTATGTCCAAGGCTAGAGAGAAGACAGACAGGGAAAGATGTGTCCTTGTGCTGCTTCTGTGAGTCTCGCCGTATTGTATCAAATATCAATACTCGGGCAGTATTGCAAAAAGACGTAAGTCATTTTTGGCGGCCTTTGAGATACTATTGTATGAAATACTGCTCGTGGATAGCAGTAATAGTCAGTGCAATAGTGTACTTATGCATGTATTTCTGCATGTTTTTATGTATGCATGCACATCTAATTATGTATTTATTATGTACGTATGTATGTATGATTGCCATTGTAACCCAACCCCCCCCCCCCCCTCAGTATCAATAAAATGTAATTTATTCATTATGTATTTATTTACTTATTTTAAAAGAGAAAATTCGTATATAAATCTAAAAAAACAACCCCAACAAAAAATCTGTTAAACTATGGAATGTCCCATTCAAATGTTCTTCAGCCAATGTATTATTTTGGCATTTTCTTTATTTCCCTATTATTATTGTGACTCTAAACCCCGTCTCCCCATCAACGACATGCCAAACTAGTTTTCCGAAGCAAAAAAAAATTCCTCGACATTCTACGTTGGAGAGTATGCCTCGGAACTGTCTTTTCGTGTCTGGTTTTTACTTAGTTTCAGTAAGTGTTTTACGGCACTTGCAACACAATAAGGTCATTTAAGTGCCGAAGATTAGAGGTGTTACAAGAGAGTAACAAACACAAAAACAAGGAGGGGAGATAAAGACAATCGATGTTTGATTGAAAAGAGGAAGCAAACCACACCAGAGCACCCGCCAACCACCCACTGCCTGGTTTATTTTTAGCTTAGTATGTCCAAATAATAGGACAGAGCTAGAGGCACAATCACGATGATATCGTCGGGAGAGAGCAAGAAATATAAAAATAACGACAAAGGGGGAGATGAAGAAGTAAGACCTATCTGTGGTTCTCTCGACCACCGGCCTTTAAGTTGAGTAGGACTGTAAGTAAGTAAGTAAGTACATAGGTACGTAAGTAAGTAAGTAAGTAAGTAAGTAAGTAAGTAAGTAAGTAAGTAAGTAAGTACATAGGTACGTAAGTAAGTATGTAAATAAGTAAGTAAGTAAGTAAGTAAGCAAGCAAGCAAGTAAGTAAGTAAATAAGTATATTTAGTGTTTAAGGCCATTGGCCCACATCACATCATACACAAAACACTCATTTGATAAATAAAGTTTCCATAATGAATAAGTATAGGTTGTGCACATATCTCTTATCATTAGTCAAACATTGCATATTTCTGTCACTGGGCTGAGTCAGGCTGGGAGGGATTAACAGTTTCCTTTAATGGACTGTAAACTCATGCGAAATCAACAACACAAAGTAGCCCCTGTGTAGTATGTCCAAGGAGCTTGCTGTAACCTTCTTGAGTATTTCTCTATCGGCGGCCAAGCTGGGCGTTCTGGGATCGCCTTTCGGAAGATAGCGAGTATCTCGTCACGCTAAGTAGCCACGCGTGCCCCACGGCTCACGGCGCATGCGCTAGTTACATGCACATTAGCTACGCCTCGTTATTTCCGCTTCCGATGTCGACTCGTAGGAGTTACCGCAGATAAACGGTTCACGGGGGTCAACAGGAAAGGTCAGAGGAGGGAGGAAAGAGAGGAGATTTTGGCCAAAAGATTAACAACAGTGGGAGGTTTTTCTTGACTCGCCTAGATTTGGGGTTATGAGAGAATCCGCTGTATATCAAGCGAGATCGGAGATTAATGGATCTTTAACAAGAGGAAGTGAAAGGCCATGTTTAGCAGAGTTTGCCTTGGTTAGTCAGTGGTTAGTGGCATGAGGAGTGTATCTTTATCCGTGTGAAAGGAAAATGTTGCCTACTTTTGTTAGATAAGCAGAACCGGGAACCAGATGGTTCGCCTTGGAAGTGTGAACTGTGCCCTTATGACTAAGAGTTAGTTTGAGTAGAGGTTTTACGGCGCTAGCAACTGCATAAGGTCATATGAGCGCCAGAAGATTAGAGGTGTTACAAGAGAGTAACAAACATTAAAAGAAGAAAGGGAGATAAGGACGATAGAAGTTTGATAGGAAAGAAGAAGCAAACAACACCAGAGCACCCGCCAACCAACCACTGATTAAGAGTAAGAACAGGTCACCTGCTGCTGAAAGTATTTTATAATAACATAATATTGTGTTAAGACATCATTCACCTCATTTGCAATATTATAGTTTACAGTGGTCATCTCTGTCTCGACCCTGACTGACAGAATTCAATGTTTTTCTTTTCAATGTTGGTGTTCTTGCGATCCTATTGACACAATTTAGGTCACTCTTTAGGAGGGCTTTGTCACTGTTGGTCAAGGCCAACCTGTGCCGAGAAGGATAGCAACGTCCTATCAGAAATGCCGATGTACAAAAAAAACAACAACAACAACAACAACAACAACAACAACTAAATCCAAAACGGGAATCACTTTCGGATCTTCTGCGTGCGACTCCGAAGTATCAGACTCATTTCATGGCTCTACAAATACTTAATCTATCTCTTTCCAGATTTTAAACATTCGCAAAACCCCAGATTTATGCTCAGATTACATTTCACATAGAATTGTCTAATAGGATACTCATTTCCCTGCCATTTGATATACATACACATTTGACTTTCTCCAACTATGATTTTAAAGAAATTAATAGAGATTGATTTCTTTTCCGATTTCAACCACCATACAGGAAAACTTTAAACAAGCCGATTGCTAGATAACGTTAGGAGTACGCCATTGGCCGATATTTATAGCAACAGCCATCTTGTTTGACCTATTTTTTAACATGATACATAATAATATAATGAGCATTATCATTTAAACACTTTGCTAAAATGAAAAAAAGCTTTCTTTTTCTACTCCACATTCTTTTTCAGATCAGACAGTGAGACATTGGCCTGGAACTTCTTTTTTCTTTTGTCAGAATGAAGAACACTATTTTAAGACACAAACATGATGGCTGTTACTATAAATATCGGCCAATGGCGTACTCCTAACGTTCTCTTACTATCCGTTCAAGAACTTTATGGCCTATGACAGTGAGGAACGTGTTTTGGGAGTGAAAGTGTTAACTGGTACACCACAGGTGTCTGTCTGACAGAATCAACACTGGTTAATTGGGACACAGCACCCAAATAGTCTGAAGGGGATACTCGAGGAAACAGACTTGTTTACACAAGGAATGGAACTCCCATTCTTTGCGTACAACAGCACGGAGTCTAACCATTTCACCACAGGCACATGTCTGCTTTAAAAAAAACATTCATTATTCTTCTGCAAGCTGTTCAAAGGTACAAAGTCTTAAAGACAAATTAATAATTTTGGGAGATTAAAAAAATTTTATTTTTAAAAAAAATTATTTTCTTTTATAAATAGCACCCAGATTATGTACAATTCTGTCTTTTTTTTTTTTCAACATTTAGAATGAAAATTTGAATTTCAACAGAACATACTTTGAACACATGGAGCTGATATTATCACAGTTTAAGAAACTGCCATCTAAAAAACACTTGGGTTTAGTACGTTTACCATCTGGCCGACGATTTATAATGTGTACATTTGAGGAAAATGTCGTTTTCCTCCGTCGTCCTAATTTGGATCACTTTGGCCAACGATGCCAGCTGTTTGAGGATGGGTGGGTGGGTGGGGGGGGGGGGCGGCACCTGTATGAGATATACACAGAGCAATTCAACAACTGGGGAAAATCTGTTCCCCATGTGAGAATTAAATCCACGATTTTTTTGGTGTAAAGGTGATAAACCTCAGCCGCTGATCTGCACAACTTTCGTCGCCCCAACGCTGAAAGATAGCAAGGGGCTGTTTGACTGGCTGGTGCATCTATAAATAAATCATTGATGGTCAAAGCTCTGTTTGATATAGGCTTGTCGTCCTTTTCAGCATACTATTATTATTTTTAATGATATTTGGGTGGGGGGGGGGGTCACGATCTACAATGCAACAGCAATAGAGAAACACATCAATACAATAACGGCTATTCAGTGCAAGAAAAGAGAAAAAAATAGACCTTAAGAGCAAATTAAAAGTAAAGTACCATCATGTTTAAATTGGCACCCTCCAGTCACACAGAAGCCGTCAGTGTCCTCAGATGCCCCATGAAGAGTTAACATATCGGAGCATCTCCCGTCCTGGAGGGCAACGAGGCTCATGTACATATTCTATGTTTTAGTTTTAGTAGAGGTTTTACAAATGAAAAACAAATGAAGAAGTCTTGGTTGAAGCAAATCGCAGAAGACAGCATATGACAAATATAAGAAAGCGATAGGTAATTTTTTCGGACACAACGCGGAAAGAAGCGTTGGAGAACATTGTAACAACAGACAAGTTTGATGGAAAGAGAGGCAGAGACAGACACAGGAAAAAAGATACTGGACAAAATGACATCATGGCTGGGAGCAGCAAGAACAACAGACACAATCGCTGCAACGCAAGACTGAGTGAAATTGAGGTCCATGATCGCCCACGCCTGTCGGGCAAGGCACCGGATGATGATGATGAGAGGTTTTACGGCGCTTGCAACTGCATTAGGTCATATGAGCACTAACAGGTGGATGTCAACAAAAAAGTCCTTAAACAGGGAATCAGACAGTTTCAACAGCACAAAGTCTGCTTCGACTACCAAGGCACACCGGAAATAGCGATTCACAAGAGTGTGACAAACATGCAAAAGAAGTTAAGGAAAAATATGATGATAGGATTAGGAAAGAAAAAGCAGTAGTTCCCTGTTGCAGTTCAGGTACAGTTACGAGCATGACATTGATGAATCAGCCCATCTGTGTAGAAAAACATACTAATGTCCCCACTTTGGGAATGGACTAAAGACACTTCAGTCAATAGCACCGCCCTGGAGGGTGTAGATTCTATGAACAAGCATGCGAGAATTGATACTCAGAGCCAGAATTGACGTTTTTCCTCTTTCATATTTAGCTTAGTTATAGTAAGAGTTTTACGGCACTTGCAACACAATAACGTCATATAAGTGCCGAAGATAGATTAAAAGTGTTACAAGAGAGTAACAAACACAAAAAAGAAAGAGGAGAGATAAGGACGATATATGTTTGATAAGAAAGAAGGAACAAACCACACCAGAGCACCCGCCAACTACACATGTCTTTCATATTGGATATCTTAGGCGTATGGATAAAAATTGAATTTTTTTTCTAAGTGTATTTTGAGTAAACAGAATTAGAATCATAAAGTAGCATAAATTCAACGACAGTCTTTACGTGTAGGGAAAACAGACAGACAGACAGACAGACAGACAGACAGACAGACAGACAGACAGACAGACAGACAGACAGACAGACAGACAGACAGAAACAACGGAGGAACAGCGTAATTTTATAAACATCTTGTTCAAGATTTGAACCATGGTCACCGACGCTACTGGCAAAAATGGCATCAACAAGGAATAGATTAATCCAATTGAATTATGGAGACCTCTGGTATAGGTTGCGAAGTGAACAGACATGAAATGCTAATAATCACTCGTGCGTTAAAAGTTTAGAGTAAACTGTTAAGACGTTAAAACATTCAAAACACATTGTAGTCCTGCATCTTTTACATTGTATTTTTTCAATTAAAAAAAAAAACGATTCACGTTTAGACGTCTTCGGGGGCTCTCGTGGCCTAGAGGTTAAGGTGTTCGCCTCTCATTCAAAGGTCCCGGGTTCGAATCCGGGCAGCAACCGAAACATTTTCTTCTCTAAAATTGTCTTCTTTCACCCACTCTAGCAATATTCTGTCGTCTGCTTTCGTCTCCGCTTTCTGCCCCCACCCCTTCACCTCCTTTGCCCCTCCTCTGGGCTCCTGACTCTTTTTTCAGCCGTTCTACTGCTACTCCTTGTCTCCTTCTTACTGCTGTCTTTCTGCCACACCCCACATCTTCTGGTAGAAAAGATCTACACCTAGCTTTCTCGGACAAGAGCAAAAATTCGCGGAGGGCTCGAGTTCAAGTTGAGCACGTTAAAGATCCCTTGGGGGTCTAAAATCGATAAGAGTAGGCTTCGGCCGCCACCCGGGCAAAATTCAAAATTTCCAACTAACTGAAAAAGTTTGGTGGTATTTGGATACATTGGCTCAGTCACTTTGCACGCATAACTACATTATATCAATAATAATAATAATGACAAGAAGAAGAAGAAGAAGAAGAAGAAGAAGAAGAAGAAGAAGAAGAAGAAGAA
>NW_004797621.1:175092-176235 GCF_000002075.1 Aplysia californica | reverse complement strand
GAGAGAGAGAGAGAGAGAGAGAGAGAGAGAGTGACGGAATGCTGCATGCATAATTTGCTGGAAAGAGAAAGGAATAATGACATTATACTATTTTCATAGCTTTATTTCTTTAATGTTATAGGTTCACATAATCTTATAAAACATTAAAAAATTAATGTGTATTTCCAGTAGAATGGTTTGCTAATCCTACAAATTAACACTGATCTGTGTTACCAAATTCACCAGTATCACCAGCAGCAGCAGTCATAAACCCTTAGAGTTCCCCACGTCGTATGGATACGATAGTAAAACACAACGTACGGATAAGGTTAAGGAAGCTGAAGACATTTTTAAAATGGTATTCTAAATGTGTCTGTTCTCGTGTATTTTTTCTGTACATCGCTATGTAAAAGTGTCTTTCTAAATCCACTAACACTATTAACCCTATCCGTACGTCGTGTTTTACAATCGTATCCATACGACGTGGGGAACTCTGTACCACCACTTTCCAAAGAGAAAAATTACTCGTTAATCTGATCCGTACGCATTGCATGGCAGTCTGTCAAAATTATTTTTTGAGAAATATTGAAAGTTTCAAAGAGATCTTCGCATTGGAAGTATTCTAAAATGTGAAGAATACAACCCCTAGCGGTACAAAATGACCCCAGGGTGTACGGATAGGGTTAAGCACGCTACTTTTGCAGGCGAACAAGAGTAGTTGCAACGTATTCCACGATCAATGATTTCGCCTGCTCTCATTATCCCAGTATTTATGTCTGTCGCCAGCCGCACCACCAGCAGTTCCAAACATCAGAGAGGTGGAAGGGCCAGACACAAGGGGAGAGAACTGTGGGGTGTAAACCCAGGCGTATGAGCCCGGGTCAACACGTAGTTAGCAGTGTGGCAGTCGTATAGTCGAGCAGTGTTGCAGTCGAACAGATGGCCTGCTTGTGACGACAGATGGTGAGAGTGGGGGCGGCACAGCTACTTCACGCCCACTCTCTGTTTGTATCTCCTTCTTCCTTTTTTTCTTTCTTTCTTTTTTTCTTTCTTTTTTTCATTGGAATTTTCTGTCCCTCCTGAGTTTGCTTTTTACAGCCTTTCTTTCACACGTTCTCCTCTCTCTCTCTCTCTCTCTCTCTCTCTCTCTCTCTCTCTCTCTCT
>NW_004797621.1:168006-174992 GCF_000002075.1 Aplysia californica | reverse complement strand
TCTCTCTCTCTCTCTCTCTCTCTCTCTCTCTCTCTCTCTCTCTCTCTCTCTCTCTCTCTCCACTCTCCCCCTTTTTTTCTCTTTCTTTTACTCCGCACCTCTCTCAATAGCTCTCCTTTTCTTTCTAACACACCCATCCACACACACAAACACAAACACAGGCACACACAATCCCACACAGAAACGCACAAATGAACATACACTCACACTCAAATGCACTCAGAAAACGCCGAAAAGCAAGCATGCCCATTCGCTTCATCAGTCCTGTTAACTCACAAATAGACGTAGAAACACAACCACACGTTGCACTCTTAAAAATTATGTTCTCCTTTACCAGTAAAAAGTGAACTGATGAGCAAATTCAAAACAAGTTATACACAAACACCTAAACGTTTATATACAGTTGTATGGATCCATGATTACAATTATGTTTAGTTAGTTAGCTTGGTAGTTAGTTACTGGGGTTAACCAAGAAATGAATTTTTTTTAAAGTAAAAGACGGAATGCTACCTTTCAGACTCCGTCATGACTAGGGTCCAAAACCAAGAGGCTTCATTTGCCACAGAGTTGGCAGGGAAAAAAATTAACCCCAATCCCCCCAAAACAAAAAAAAAAGTAAACCTGAAAAGAGATTCTGAATGGAACGGAAAATTAAATAATGTAAAAAGACGATATAACGCAGTCAGTGAAAGAAAGACATTACAAGCAAAAAGAGGTTAGAAATGGAAGAAAATAGGCTAGCACAACAACAAAAGTATGTATTTTAAAAAATCACAAAAGAACAAAACAAATCAGAACAAAACCTTAACACGTACACGACCGAGACGACAATCAAAAAGCGCTCGTACTCCGGAAGTTAACCAGTCAGCTCAATTCGTCAATCTGGCTATCGAAGTCATTAATGAAATAGGTGGACACATGCGCGATGCTTCAGGATGAGTTGATGTTAAGTGCCTTTTCGAAGGGGGAACAAACTGTTGGATGGATACGCTATTTCTTTAGAACAAAGTCGGTGTGATTTTCTTGGGCCACGTACAAATTTGGACCTGTAAGTATTTCGCTCCTCTGTCTTGATGATCATAATAGCAGATTTTATAAAAACTATGGTGGTGACCGTAATTAAGAGAAGCAAGAATCAATAGTAAGTTAGTTAGTTAGTTAGTTAGTTAGTTAGTTAGTTAGTTATTTAGTTAGTTAGTTAGTTAGTTAGTTAGCTAGTTAGTTAGTTAGTTAGTTAGTTAGTTAGTTAGTTAGTTAGTTAGTTAGTTAGTTATGTTTTACGACAATCTCGACACAGTTTAATAACAATGATCATAAATATAACATTTCTAAATAATAGTGATGAAATAACTATGCTTAAAACAAATTGTATTAAAGAAAGTAAGAATATCATTATAATTAGGACAAAACATCTCTTAGTTGTACCGAGAGCTATCATCACTGAATGCCGGTCAAGGTTTGTGTAGATTAACTAAATCACCTTGGATTAGCAAACATTTGCCAGTTCAAACATTTTCGTGACCCGATTATTCCTATCCGACTATTCGAATGTGTGTGGACCCCACTGCAGGAGAGGCAACATGTCCAAATGCAGTGTAGTCTGCCACTTGTTAGTAAACGGGCCTTAAGTACTAGTCAGTCCTGGCCACCTTGCCACCTCCCAGCCGTAGGTCTGCTTTCAAACAATGACAGACTTCACTTCTCTGGACTCTGTCGAATTTCTTTTTTTTTTTTTTTTTTCTTCCTGTTTTGTTTTGTTTTTTGTTTTTTTTTTGGTTAAGGGTTTTACGGCACTCGCAACTGCATAAGGTCATTTGAGCTCTCGGGACACATTAAACATTTTCAGTTTGTAGGACATTTTGAATTTTGCCCAGGTGGCGGCTGAAGCCTACTCTTATCCATTTTAGACCACCAAGGGATCTTTAACGTGAGCAAACTTGCACATGGGCCCTCCGAGCCTTTTTGCCCTTGTCCGAGAAGGCTAGGTGTAGATCTTTCCTACCAGAAGATCAGGGGTGAGGCTGAAAGACAGCAGTTAGAAGGAGCCAAGGAGTAGCAGTAGAAAAGTTGCAGGAGCCCAGAGGAGGGGGCAAGGGAGGTGAGGGGGCGGGGGCAGAAAGAGGAGACGAAAGCAGACGACAGAACATTGCTAGAGGATTCGAAAGGAGACAATTTTAGAGAAGAAAATGTTTCGGTCGCTGCCCGGATTCGAACCCGTGACCTTTGAATGAGAGGCGAACACCTTAACCTCTAGGCCACGAGAGCCCCCAATTTCTGTTTAGGAAGATCTTTTTGAACGACTGGGAGGTGTTTGGCATTGAAAGTACTGGCACTGTCAGAATACTGAATGGTTCACAAAATGGTAATTGTATAGATGTCATCATCATCCGGTGCCTTGCCGACTGGCGTGGGCGATCATGGACCTCCACTTCACCCTGTCCTGCGCTGCAGCAATAGATGTAAGATGTATAGATGTAAGGAACCTTTTAACTTTGTAATGTTATAGTTCAAGATGCTGGGCCCTTTGATTTAATCCTGTTCTTCGATATTTTGGGATGTGGATATATTAAGGTGTGTATGTATGTGTGTGTGTGTGTGTGTGTGTGTGTGTGTGTGTGTGTGTGTGTTTGAAAGAGAGAGAGATTGAGATGGAGATAAAGAGAGAGAGAGAGAGAGAGAGAGAGAGAGAGAGAGAGAGAGAGTGGGTGTGTGTATATATGTGTATGTGTGTGTATGTGTGTATGTATGTGTATGTATGTGTATGTATGTGTATGTGTGTGTAAGTATGTGTGTTTGTTTGTGTGTATGTGTACATCCACCTAGAAACAGTTATGTCATATCTGAAGCGCCATGTGACGCTATGGGCATTCGCTGGTTGTTTTTGGCTGTTGTTGCTAGACTACGCCTTGTCTCTCCATCCCAAGGACACAACATCGGACCGAGATGAGGCTCAAACCCCCGAACCCACAATCTCACGATTACGAGTCTGATAGCCTGGCCACTAGCCACCGACGCCACTTAGGGTGTTATAACGGGTACATAGTACCAGAAAGAATGTAAACACTCAACAAAGAAGCTTTCCTCCAGCCTTAGACACTGAGGAGTGATATCAAATTTGGTAAATGTACAAGTTTGAAATTCCCTTTCTATAGTTATTTCAAAGACGGGATAGAAGAATTCAACGTGTATATCCGATAAAACTGAGCAAGGTACAAGGAACACGACTTTAAAACATCCCCGAAATAACTAACTTTAAACAATACTTGTTTTAGGGATTCAAACTCGAGATTTTAAAATTATTTCTTTGTACAGCTTGGGTCTGGTTCAAAGCCTTTTAAAAGAAAATTGTTGTTTCTAAAAAAAGATTTAAAAAAAAAATAAAATCAGAACATATATTATAAATTTTAACTTAAATAGCTAGGTATATCATAGCAATAGAGCTAACGGTGTTTCTGCACTCCAAGTTCGGGAAGGGGAATCGATGGTGTGAAAAGAGCGGGGGGGGGGTGTATTCGAGAAAACCAAACAAATTCATCTCCACAAGACGATGACCAACACCACCACAAAACTACCCTTGAGACAGAAGAGCTGAAACAATCTCCGCCCAGGGGAGATAACTCGACAAGCAAGTGACAACACTGACCAGAGTTATCCAAACGGACGCTGTGTATCCAAGGCGAGGCCCGGTGCTGCTAGAGTTACCTGTCTTGGGGGGAAAACTGCAAGTTTCTGCCTCACTGGCTCCGGAGTTCCGTGAGCGTATTTGGCAAGTTGGGAAGAGATAATATACAAACTTCTGACGGTATGCAGCTGCCTACGGGGTGGGAGATTTCCAGCCTTCCTCTTCTTTTAGAAATGTTGGTGGATAAGTGTGTTGTGCCACCCATATAATATATATATTTTTAATTAATTTTTTTTATTGGGGGGGTATAGCTTAGTGCTTGCTCGAAGCTATTTAAATCTAAACGAAAATTATTGTATCTAAAGAGGCTATTTTTCTTTTCTAAATAAAAGCAGAACATATTATCTAGTTTCTGTTATAAACAAGCGAAGCCACCCACAGACAAAAACTAAAAGGGGAGGGAAAGTAAAATCATTAATGCATCAATGGGGAGGTCCAACAACCCATTTTGTAAAAGACAGGTTATCCGAATTAACGCCTTTCCATAGCATAGTAAATGGAAAAATCTCAAGTAATAACTCAAGTTATATAGTTTGAAATAGAACTAGGACTGTTGACATTGTGTCAACTCGTTCTTTTCTGTGTGTAGTGTAAAGCAAACTGATTTCTTTCTTTTTTTACTGGTCATGTTTCGTCCTACAGAAGGGAATGTAACTGAGACTCCGGAAATGACGAGCAGAACATAGACGGAGGTGTTCTCTTATCTTTAGCGCACACTAAGCTAATGGTGGGCCCCTTCAGAATATAAAATATGACATACATGTACATAGATATTGCATAATTTATGTTTTACTCCTCCATCAACATAAATTAAAGCATTTAGAAAACCATCAATTTTAATCCTATTCATCACGATCATTCCTGGCTCAAAGGGGTACAATTTCACAGTCGACAGACAGAACTACAATTCAATGACAACGCATATTCTGCTCATTGCACAACGCTTGAAGACGTGCTGTCTTGGGGCACTTTGAAATAGAAGGATAATTTCGTTATTCAAACAGATTTTTCAATTCTGTCCTAAAGTGGCAAGCAACAACAGGCATGAAAAATGGAAACACAAATTCATATTTCTAATTCGTGTATGATGGCTCAAAAAGTACCACGACACTACCTTTTGGTGTGTTGCTCATCGGACGCATTTGTCCACAACGTCTGCAAAGCGTTAAACGTTCCCGGGACATAGGAATCGAACCTATGTCTTCTACGTGTGACGCAAAGTCCCTAAGCGTTACACCATTGAAGTTTTTAAAAAAATAATTTTTAAAAAAAATATATATATATATATCATGCCTAGGAGGTTATACAGTAGGGTCCTTGATATACACCAAAAGCGACCCTGACTCCCTCATCCTACTCATCTCTCATCGGCATCTCGCAGTCCCTCACACCCTGCAGTTTGCTCAAATTAAGTTTTCCCCAGCTCCCCTCGCCACACGCCACACGCCTGTGTACGTCATTCATTCCCCTCATCCGCTAATTGCCGGGCGCACTCTGATCTTTCCACCGCTCATTTGTCTAAACGTGAAGTGTCCAGTTGCTACCTAAGCGGTGCGGTCATTTTACAGGGAAGGGTATTAGGCAAGGAGTATAATCTCCGTGGTATTAGGCTAGACCTGAGCGAAACATGAACGCTTACGGTGTCAGAAATGCGAAGATCGTACTTCATGACGTGGGCTTACTTAGAACATTTGGCGTAAGCTCAAGATGTTAAACGTACAGTTAGTTACTTTTCAGTTTTACAAGCGTATCACCTTCTACAGAAAGCCAACACAATGTTATCTTAAATTCATTCACTCATCCATCCATTCATTCATTTGTTCATTCATTTATTTATTCATTCATTCATTCATTCATTCACTCCTTCATTTAATTATGTATTCATTTATTTATTCTCTTGAATATTCAATCATCATCAATTATTCAACTCAGAATACCAAATTACTTTGCAGCCTATAAAAATATTTGTTTAAAATAATTTTATTTGTATAGTCTTAAACATAAAACAATTAAATTGTTTAAAAAATTATACGACATGTGTTAATTTTGAGAGGGAAGAGCCTTTACAAACGTCCTGGAATCCGCTCACTCTCAGGCCGTTACGGTTCGTTCTGCGAATGAAACAATCCTTGGGGGTGGTTTGCAGGTGCTCTGGTGTGGTTTGCTCCTTCTTTCTTATAAAAAGTATATCGTCTCTATCTTCCATCCTTCTTTTGTGTTACTCTCTTGTAAAATCTCTAATCTTCGGCACTTATATGACCTTATGTGTTGCAAGTGCCGTAAAACTCTTACTAAAACTAAAACAATCTTTGATATCATCACGTCGATCGTACATTTTTCCCCCAAACCCTCACCTCCCTGACCCGAACATCTGTTAGCGCCTCTATTGTTTTTGTTGAAAGAGCAGCGCTCGATAAGACATAGATACGTATAATTTATTTCACAAACATTCACAATTTCCAGGTGGAATAGAACCTCTAGGTTTGGAAACCAAACAGCAATACGTCATTGATCTTCGTGGGTGTGTGAGACGCTTATTTATTCCATGACAGTTACGGAGACTGGACAAAATCCGATTTACGAATCCGGTTAGCCGGATGAAAGAACGAAAAGAATAATAGTTAATTCTTATATATGGGCTAGTTGTCAAGATCATTTTGACCTAATGTACTTTTAGATACTTCATAAAATGGATTTGGAACGTTGTTGTCGCTTTTGTGACGGTTGCTAGCCCCTCCCCCCTCCTTTTTCAACAATTCTTAAAAAGATAGAAATAAAAATATAGATAATAGCTTATGTCTTATGTTTAGAACGGCGAAGAACGTAGAACTGTCTGTGGCTTGTGTATTCCATATCATTAGACACATGAGAGGTACTTATTTCAATTGCTTTCTTGTTTTTCAAGTATTACTTCTTTCCACATTAAAGACTATGATTATGAGAGAAGGTTGGAGAAGAAACATGGTCAGCATCGATGCTAAAAGGAACCGGATTGTTGGCGCACCGTGTTGCGCTTAACCGGTTAATTAAGCTCCGGTTTTTATCCACGTGAGTAGTTCTTGCCGTGTCCCATCTGGCACGTGAGCAATTTCTTTCCCAAGCGCGTCGCTGTCGGTTTATCCAAGCCCCCGTCCTCGCTGAGAAGTGATGCTTCCAAGAAAAATCAACAATTTATTTTGGGAGCTTGTCTCTAGGAGTGTGTGTGAGAGAGAGAGTTGCCGTGTATGTATGGAAGGGCAGCGGGCTAGAAGGGTGAAGGGTTGCATCTGGCGGGATGATGGGGCTGCAGGTGGGAGGGGGGAGG
>NW_004797621.1:147067-166536 GCF_000002075.1 Aplysia californica | reverse complement strand
GTGATAGGACAAACCAAAAATCGTCTGTGCTGTACAGCTTATTAAATGCTCTCTGTCTTACATTCGGATGTCGAGGGATGGAGTGTACAGTTCGGATGACATAACATTTTATGTCTTGACACGGTGAAATAAGGCATTCGGCAATGTTTGAGCATTTGTAGCGAAAAGTATCCTTTTACTCTGAATAGAAATTGAGCTTTTTTCGGTTTAAAGTTGTGGGGATCGCCAGGTGTCAGAGATTAAATGACCACTTTTAAGCCCGATGGGGCTATCCCGAAAAATGCTGTGCTGAGAAAATCAAAGATTAAGTTTTTAAACCCTTGTTTAGCCTCTATAAAATACAAGGAGAGTTTTCTCTTTAACCAAACAAATATACATTATACTAGTAAAACCAAACTTCTCCTATATCGACCAGTATTGAAGAGAAATGGGTATTTCTTTCAACGACAGCAAATCAAATGAACAACTTTATGACGATACCAATAATTCCTTAAGCCCAAAAAATTGACGAGAGTCTTATTCCACCGTTTCGTGACACATAGATTCTAATAATATGCAGCTAAAGTAGCAACAAAGCGTGTTATGGGAGAATAAGTTGGGAGGAAGTCCACTCACATATTACACCAATCATTAATCATAACTCCGTAGTGAGAGACATTTACCCACAACCACACCAATAACGATAATGAAGACATTTATTGTGTGGGTTGTAGATTATGTCCAATACAGAAACGCGCCCGCTCTCGGCTTTGGACTCCCACGGGGCAATAAACAATTAGTCCCAACCGCTGGTCCGTGGGGCGATTTGATTGGATCATAATATGGCGGAGTGATCTCTCCGAGACGCTGATAATACGACACGATGACATAAGGCATTCGTCAATGGTTGGGCATTTTTAGTCAAAAGTAGATCTATTCTTTTACTTTGAATAGGAATTAAGATTTTTCGGGGTGAAAGTTGTGGGGATTGACTGGTGTCAGAGATGAAATGGTCACTTTTAAACATAAGGGGGCTATCCCCAAAAATGCTTTTTGTGAGAAAATCAAAGATAAAGTTTTTAGACCCTTGTTCAGTTTCTTAAATATACAAGGGGAGTTTTCTCTATAACCAAAGAAATATACACACTAGTAAAACCAAACTTCTCCTATATTGACCCGTATTCAAGAGAAATGGGTACTTCTTTCAACGACAGAAATGCAAATGAACAACTTTAAGCCGTACCAATAATTCCTCAAGCCCCAAAATTGACGAGAGCCTGATTCAATCGTGTCGTGACACAAATGCAGCTAAAGTAGCAACAAACCCTGTTATGGGGGAATAAGTTGGGAGGAAGTCCACTCATAGATTACACCAATCATTAATCATAACTCCGGAGTGAGAGACATTTACCCACAACCACACCAATAACAATCATCATCATCATCAAGAGCCAGATCTGCGACAGACATCGGCGATCATTGTTTTCCATCCATCCTTTGCTCGGATGCTCTAAAAAAAACTACGTTTCCCTGATCGTTCCATGTTACCCATTTGTTTAGGTTCCCTAAGTATGTTGTTCTGGGTCTACCCCTGCTTTACCTGCCCTCAATTTCGCCAGTGAGAGCTAGATGTTCAAGACCCGTATGTCTATTCAGGTATCCCAAAAACTGCATTTGTCGTTTCCTGATTGTTTTTAACATTGAGCGTCCCACGTGGGCTTCATCAAGCACTACCTCATTTGATTTCTTTACCTACCATGATACTCTTAGCAGTCTCCTAAAAAACCACATTTCTGTTGCTTCTATTTTAATTTCGCTGTCTTTAGTGATTGTCTAGCATTCACAGCCATATAGAAGGGTTGACTAAACATAGCATTTCAGGACTTTCATTTTGGTGTTCATTGAGATGTTTCTATTTTTCAGGATTGGGCCAATAACGATAATGAAGATATTTGCTGTGTGGGTTGTAGACCCTTGTTCAGTTCCAAAGAAATGTAAACACTTGTAAAACCAAACTTCTCCTATATTGACCCATATTCAAAATAAATGGGTATTTCTTTCAACGACAGCACAGCAAATGAACAACTTAAAGACGAAACCAATAATTTCTTAAGCCGAGAAATTAACGAGAGCCTGATTCCACCGTTTCGATTCGTGACACATAGATTCTCATAATATGAAGCTAAAGTAGCAACAAAGCGTATTATGGGAGAATAAGTTGGGAGGAAGTCCACTCACAGATTACACCAATCATTAATCATAACTCCGGAGTGAGAGACATTTACCCACAACCACACCAATAACGATAATGAAGACATTTACTGTGTGGGTTGTAGATTATGTCCAATACAGAACCGCGCCCGCTCTCGGCTTTGGACTCCCACGGGGCAATAAACAATTAGTCCCAACCGCTGGTCCCCGGGGCGATATGATTGGATCATATGGCGGAGTGATCTCTCCGAGACGCTGATAATACGGCACTATCTTCTTCCGCGTGTTGCTCTGAGCTGCCAGTTTGCACCCGCGAGGGAATTGAAGCGAGCGTAGATCACCGTCGCTCACGAGGGCAAAGCTGCGTTTTTCTTTACAGGTGTGTGGGGAGTCTTGAAGAAATGAGGGGGGGGGAGTGAAAGAGAGAGAGAGTGTGTGTGTGTGAGAGAGAGAGAGAGAGAGAGAGAGAGAGAGAGAGAGAAATAGAGAGAGAGAGAGAGAGATAGAGAAAGAGAGAGAGTGAGAGAGAGTGAGAGATTGAGAAAGAGAGAGAGAGTGAGAGAGAGAGACAGTAAGAAAGAGAGAGAGAGAGAGACAGAGAGACAGAGAGACAGACAGAGAGACACAGAGACAGAGAAAGTGAAAGAGAGAGAAAGAGAGAGCGAGACCGAGAGAGAGAAAGAGAGAGAGAGAGAGAGAAAGAGAGAGAGAGAGAAAGAGAGAGAGAGAGAGAGCGAGAGAGAGAGAGAGACAAAGAGAGAGACAAAGAGAGAAAGAGAAAGAGGGAGAAAAGAGAGAGGGCGTGGGGTGGGTGAAGAGGTGCAAAAGAGACAGGAAAAGAGCTAGACAGCCAAACAGACAGACAAAGAGAAATAAACAGACAGACGGACAAGTAGACATTACAGGCGGACAGACTGACAGACGGACAAAAAGACGCACGTGTGCGTAGCACGTTCTTTTTTCAGGAATGTTAGGAGTCCTGAGTCGAGGGAGAAGGCGAGAGCGATAGACAGAAAGAGAGAAGAGAAACAACAAATTAAATAGAGAGTGAGAAAGGTGCAAAGAAAGAGAGAACAAGAAAGAGTGAAAACAAGATAGTGTAAAGGAGAATGAAATAGTAGAGAGCTAGAGTGACAGACTTAAAATCAAAAACATTGTTTCTTTGATTAAAATAAACGAATTGACATACGCTCTCATACATACGTAAGCTACACACACACATATATCAACAACTCAACAGAAAAATCTTTAGTATTACATCTTCTCTTCATTCTGTGAAAATTTCATGAAGATTGCATGAAAAATGGTGGAGTTATTCAAAAAAGTATAGAGAAAAGTCGTGTTTTGAGAAAACGGCCGATAAAGAAAAATTATGACTTTATGAGGAAATGACGGTGACAAACATGCCCGGTATGGGAAAAAATACGGGTTTGTTGTTTTTTTTTGTTTGTTTGTTTTTTTTTGGGGGGGGGGGTTCTTATGCGATGAAATAGTTGTAGGAGAGGCTGAGAAAGCTAAAAATGCATACAACTCAAATTCCATAATTTTGAGCCGAATCTTGACTTTGGGGGTGTAGCCCCCCCCCCCCCCCAACCCCTTAAATAGATGCTCCCTTTTTAATAATTTTAAAGGAAATGGTTTAGTTTTAGTTTTTGTAAGAGTTTTACGGCACTTGCGACACAATAAGGTCATATAAGTGCCGAGGATTAGAGGTGTTACGAGAGAGTAACAAACACAAAAAAGAAAGAGGAGAGATAAGGACGATAGATGTTTGATAGGAAAGAAGAAGCAAACAACTCCAGAGCACCCGCCAACCACTCTCCAAAGGAAATAGACAAGGGAAAAAAATCATTTATGATCAGATAGCAATTGGAGAGAAACTCATTACTCAGAGAATCTTTATAACAAAAAAAGACGTTTTGCCAGTCTCTAACGCAGGGATCATAAAGCTAGAAGAAATGAGAGCGCTAAAATTACAGTCCAAGTTGTTTTTGTTAACATTATCCGTACATCGTGTTTTTTTATAGCATCCGTACGACGTGGGGAACTCTGTGCCACCACTTCACCCTATCCGTACGTCGTTTTTTACTATCGTATCCATACGACGTGGGGAACTCTGTGCCACCACTTCACCCTATCCGTACGTCGTTTTTTATTATCGTATCCATACGACGTGGGGAACTCTGTGCTACCACTTTCCAAAGAGGAAATTTACTCGTTAATCCGATCGTACGCTTTGCACAACAGTCTGTCAAAATGATTTTTGAGAAATACTGAAAGTTTTTAAAATGTATTCTAAAAATGTGAAGAATACAACCCCGGGGGTACAAAATGACCCCACGGCGTACGGATAGAGTTAAATTTAGTAAAGGAAACTATCGCTGGCTAAGACGCTAGAGGCATCCACGCTCTTCACTTTCAATAATCGCCCCTTTTTAAAGTCTCAGATGTATGTCGTGGCAATAATCATAGCCATTTTGAGTAAACAACAGAAGCACATTGACTCACGAATGGTCATGAATATGGTACCTAAAATAAATAAGACTGACAGATAGAAACAAAATAGGAAAAGAAAAGAAGTAGGATATACCAATGGCGAGGTTTAATTCATTTTGCCGCCTCATCTCGCCACCCAGTTTCTTTGGAATTTCCCCAAAATGACTTTGCCTTTGATAGCAAAAGTTTTACTACATACAAGCCTTCTGATGGCAAAGTGTTAAGCCTAATTCATTTATATACTTATTTTTTCTTCCGTGATTCTAAGTCTTTAATCACCCGGATAGTTACAGCAGGCAAAGAGCGTAACATGAGCAAAAAAATCGTTACGTACACTCTCGTGAACTCTTTGATAACAGTGCTGTCAGATTGATTGGTTGTAGCTAACCTGTCTGGAGTCAAGAGTTCGAACTCCCCTCTATCTCGAAGCTCACGAGGGCATCACATCTTTCGCGCCCAAATCAGTCTACCAGCGTAAAGTCGTTCAGAACGAAAATGTTCCATATATAATGCAGTTCTGTTTAGCTGTAGAAGCACCACTTTGGAATCTACACCAGGGAAAGTACTCGGGCTTTGACAGGTGTGAAGGCGTGACCACAGACCACAAATCGCACGCCCGATCTCAAGATGTACCCACTTGACTTCTGTGATCGACTACACTGTATCCCCCAAGTATCGCGTGTTTCGATCGTCTGTCATAGATATCGATCTATCAAGGTCTATAAGCCCACGAGATGCTTTTCTTGCACCCGACTCGGAGTTTTAGGGAGACCGTTCTGGGTAAAGTCAATTCCAGATCCCCTTAACCCCCCTCCCCTTACCCCAACCCCCATTCCCCATCAACCCCATATTTAGAATAACTTCAAAATACAATAAAGAATAATATCAATAAGAACAACAACAACAATAATAATAATAATAATAATAATAATAATAATAATAATAATAATAATAATAATAATAATAATAATAATAATAATAATAATAATAATACAAATACATAGCATTTGTACAGAGCATATCCCTGCTCGACAGCAAGCAATATTAGTCTTCACAAGATGTGTGTCGTTTGCTTTCGTCTCCACTGTAACCTATAAGCCCCACCCACAACTCCTACACAAAGTGAGATGAGTGGTCACTGCTTACCCCTCATAACTTATAAGCCCCACCCACAACTTCTTCACACATTGAGATGAGTGGTCACTGTATACCCAGTCCACAACAAAGGACGTCAACATGAACTTGTGACAGAAGCGTCGCTCCTGTTTCATGTGGTGGCGACCTATGTCGTGTTTGCTTTGCTATGACACTCGGCCTTCCTCCTCACACACTTTTCGTTTTATTTTTACGCTCGCATAAAATCAGCAACGTAATAAGCTAAAGAGAACAATCAACAACTACAAAAAACAAAAAACAAAAAAACCCCAGTAAAAAGTACTTTCTCTTTCCTTTCCCCCTCCCCCCTTTTTTCTGAAGAAAACAAAATACCGTTTTAGTTGACCTTACGACAAACCTTTTGGATCATTCCATGTGTAAGATTTTTTTTTAAACGGACAAGCAAACACTCCTTAGTGCAGCATCATTTCAACTGAAAGTGACGTAGTTGTGCTGAGGAATTCTTGACTGGCCATTGAAAAAATAATATTTTATTAGTTTCTTACAGTAATAACCTCCTTGGCCAATATCTATTTTTACAAAACATACGGTTAGAAATAAAGACCGTTCTAGTTGATGTTCAAAACCAACAACGACAAAAAATAATAAGTAAATGCACGGCATGCTGCATACTCGGGAGCACCATAGTTTTCAAGGAAGCATGCCAGTTTGTCACACGCCCAGTTTGTCACACGCCCAGTTTGTCACAGGCCTTGACGGTGCCCGGCATGATGGAAGTTTTCACTGACACTCTCAAAAAGAGTAACTGGATGATCGATTGATTGTATAAATTGAATTTTGTTTTTATATTGTTTCTAACGAAAGAACATTCATTGTTAAAATTTTACAGAGTAATTTGCTTTGGTTTGCATAAAAAAAGGAAGAAATATTGTACAACACAAACTGAATTGACATTTTAGAGTGACTATCTCTACACCGCCAATTTGAAGGTGGAGAATAAAAAAAATTAATTTACAACTACAGCGTTAAAGTGCTGTAATTATGACTGTCATCAATACTCAGATACTTAAATGAAATTGTGACAAAGTGGGCCAGTGACAAACTGGGCAGCCCCCGTTTTGGAAGCTCTTGTGTGGAACATCTCGTAGCTCCTCGTGTAGACTCAGTTTCAGAGGCGACAACATCTGTTAGAGATAATATCATGAGCAAGAGAAATTAAAACAAAACAAAACAAGAACAAGAGCAACCAAAACAAGTGCATGAGCAATAAAAAAAAAAAAAAACAAGAGCAAGAGGGAATCAGGAAGTGTATCTCTCCACAAACTTAACCAGGGAAACAACATTGATCGTTTGTCTTGGGGATGTCGGCATTTTATGATTAGATTTCTAGTTGTGAAAGCATTTTATGATTAGTTTAAAAGCACTTCAGAGTTTCCTGTAGATCTAGAGGTGTACCCGCTTGTGCTCGCAAGCCTTCGATTAATTCTCTACAGTTGGAACAAAGCCAGCTTTCTTGCCAGCCAATGCAGTCTCCTGACCAACCACAAAACAGGTGATATCAGCAAACTTTGTACACTCACCTTTTAAGAAATAAGAAACAGAAAGAATAAAAAGTTCAATCAACATTAAACTGAATCACATTGCCAAAACCGCTGTTATATGCTGCCGCCCTGGAGTCCAATTCCGTTAAAAACCGCTGCTTTGAACTGACTCCAGTTGTCACTACTTTGTGTTGCCTGTATCAGGGGAAACAACTGTGTTAAAGTTTGCTTGTGTTCCGCACAATTTACCGATCTGCGACAATATTTTGATTTTCATACTCATATTTTTTACACTTCTGAAAATGAATGTGAATGTTCCCTGCTGTGAGTAAAAGAATAAAGATGGAAGCGTATTTAAAAAAAAAAAAAGAAAATTAAAGTATAAAATATTAACGCAATCTTCAGATAGCCACGCAATTATGCGCAGGGGAGCAATTACAGGATCTTCAAACCGCGTAGCTTAATATAAGACTGCGCAGATCGATGAATTGCGCGGAACACGTACACAGTAGAAGGTTTTGATAACTGACTTGAGAGAGCTGATGGCGAGATGAGTGATTTATTTGACGATGATTTGCTTGGTATTTCGAGGCAAAATCTGCTCGAGTTATTTCACATTCCTGACAGTGGTGTTGAAGATAATTAGTCAGATATCTCAATTGAAGATAATTTTGATGTGCAACAGTTGATGGGAACTCATGATTCAGCTGGTGATAGTGAAAAGAGCACTGGTGCTAGGCCAAGGTCTAGTTCTGTGAACTCACGCTCAGTCACAGCTGATGGTGATGCACGTGCCACGCCCACTGATAGATGGAGTTATGACTGCACAGGCGGTGAGGGAAATGTTTTGTCATTCATAGAGATCTATGGTGTGTCTAAAATATTAGCCGAATTTGTAGCCCATGACATGTTTGTAGACTATCATCATCATCATCATCATCATCATCATCATCATCATCATCATCATCATCATCCAGTGCCAGATCTGCGACAGAGATCGGCGATCCTGGTTTTCCATTCATTCCTTTGCTCGGATGCTCTTAAAAAACTATGTTTCCCTGATCTTTCCCTGTCACCCATTTGTTTAGGTTCCCCAAGTAGCTTGCTCTGGGCCTACATTTTGCCTCTCTCGCCTTCTATTTTTGCCATTGTAGACTATAGCCTACACAAATAAATAATGTTATAACTTGCAGCAAAACACACACAGACTGCACTTCACAACGAAATGTCTTGTTATCGCCGCTGCCATTCCTGACCTACTTCTATATATATAGGCCTACCTCGCCGACCATCAGAGACGCTAAAATCTTAAACTAAGAAAATAAATCTCCAAGTCAAGGAGCCTGTCAAACTCTAAAGCATTGATAGTCCCGTCGGGGTCAGAACAATAATTTAGACAAGCCTTTGGTCTGTGTTCTTTCAGTAGTCGTTGGAAGAACATTTCGCCAGCGTCCTCAGCCGATTTGGTTCAAAATAAGAACAAGAAAAAGCAATCACAGTCTTCTAATTTTTTGGAAGGGATGAAATCTTCAGTCTGTTGTCAGCAGCTTTGTGGGGGGGGGGATGTGCTAGATGACCGAAAAGTAGAGTTTATGATGGAATGATACACCGCCCTTACTATACTAGGCTTTAATGTTCTTATCAGTCGTTTTATTTGGATTGTTATCCCTCTAAATTCTATATTTTTAGTGAACGCATTTCCAACCTCACTGAGAGACTGTTTTTCTCATAGAAATTTTTACACATATTATTATACTTAGATGTTATACGCATAATACTTTGTTTTACGTACACGCATGTCCATTAATTTTTTTAGATGTGATGTCTATTTCGATGTAATGTGCAGTGAGCAGTTGTTTTTTGTTGGGATTTTTAAAGAAAATGGAAATGCACAGTATATATGCTAATTAATATTTGGATAGTTATCTAGCTCAACCCCGCTCTCCCTTCTCAACTCTCAACGGTTGCGAGAAAGCAACTGGAGAACAGCCACGTACCCGTGCTCGCAATTGTTGTCAACAAGAACTTACATCAGTTGTTTTTTCTGGTGAAAGGGAAGCAACAGCTGCAATAGTGACTGGTGGGAATCACCTACTGTCATGTCCCTTGAATGTTAAGCCAAGTTGGAATTTGTCTCTCGTGTGAAAGTGAAATGTATTATTTTTCACGCACTTTTCTGTGTGCTACGCGTAAGCAGTCACGTAACATTACGTAACATTTAGGGCCAAATTATGGGTCAGTTTTTGTACATCACTAAAATTTACCAACACCCAGTATTCCAAATGCAGCCATATTATCCCCAAGTGAATCCACTTGTTTTCATCATGCAGACAAATGCATGGCTTTCCTTTCATCTTCTTCTTCTTATCAATCGCATCACGCTTGAAGTCTGGTATCTGTCATAAATTGGGCCGTCCTGCTCAGTTGATCTGTCGGCCCGTATAGCTTCTCTTATAGCATCAGTGGGCTTTCCTTTCATAACTTTGGTCAGGGTGATTTGACAATACTATTGAAACTGACGTACAGTACAGCCATGTCAATGAAAACTGAGAGGGAATTGGTGAGCTCTAGAAATGCCCACGCGACCTCCGAGATTTTTCGTCCTTATCTGAGAAGGCTAAGTGTTAGATCTTACTTACCCTAAGACATGGGTGTGGCTGAAATGCAGCACTAAGAAGGAACCTTGAGTAGCAGTAGAAAGGCTACAGAAAGAGTCAATAGCCCCAAAAAGAGGGGGGGGGGTGCACAGAAGGTGGAGACGAAAGCAGATGTATATGAAATGAGATCATTTTCAAGAAGAAAATGTTCCGTCGCTGTCAGGTTTCGAACTCGGAGCCTATTGGATGAGACGCGAACACCGTAAAATTTAAACCAAAGGAGGACCCAAAGCGGCCCTTGCCAGAGCAAGAAAAAGATATAATTTTGAGTTGCTGATATGACCCATGCAGTTGCGAGCGCCGAAAAACCTCTACTAGAACAAAAACAAACAATTTGAGTTCGGATTAAAAGTCTAATGTCATATTCTCAATCAGTTCCTCAATATTTGCTTTGTCCACACCCGAACTCTAACAATCTGGTTTAAATGTATAGTAACAATTCCTTATATTTTAAAAAGATGATTTTTCTTCCCGTGTTGCGTCCGTGGAAGAAATCCGACAACGAGAAATGAGACGGTGTCGTCAGAGCTGTTCACTTGCTGGTGGACAACAAAATGTGTCGCGACGTTGTGGAATCAGGCGCTCGTCAATTTTTGGGCATATGAGTGTATTGATATCATCTGAAAGCCTGTTCATTTGTCTTGCTTTTGGTGAAAAAATATCCATCTATGTTGAATAGAAGTTGAAATATTTGCAATTGAAAGAGGTCAGGGTTGCCCGGTTTCAGAGGTTAAATTAGCGAGAAAATGGCCCCCAAAGTTTTGTAATTTCCGTAGCTTGAGAGTCCTTGGAAACTAAAAATTGACATTTATTGTGCTTTTAATGGATGTTTTTCAGTAAAGTCCATACAGAAATGTGCTTTTAAATGGATATAAAAAGTGTTGAGCCCCCCCCCCCCCTCCCGGGAAAAAAAGAAAATGAGAGAAAAATTACCCAGCAGTCAGAAAAATGCCAATTTCCTTGATTTCACAATTTCTCTCTCTCTCTCTCTCTCTCTCTCTCTCTCTCTCTCTCTCTCTCTCTCTCTCTCTCTCTCTCTCTCTCTATCTCTCTCTCTATCTCTCTCTCTCTCTCTCTCAAGAAGAAGAAGAGTCATCATCTTCATCAGAATCATGTGCACAGGAACCAAAGACGTTTCTTATTTCGTGAAAATGGCATTCCTTCCACTTCAAATGTTTTGTCTACTTCTCGTTTGGCGACGGGCTATGAGTAATATTCACTGACTCACACGGCTTGTCCTGAGCTGCCAACTCCATCAATTATTCTGCATACTCTTCCAAATTGTTCACACGCACCAGGTGATTGTGTATAACACCTCAAAATGGTGTTATGATGTATACGCAACAGTCGGTAAACCCACCTACAGCAGGTCAAGGGAGAGAGAGAGAGGGGTGGGGGGCAAAATGAAAAGGAGAGAGGGAAAAAGAAAAGGACAGAGGGGGAGAGAGAGAGAGAGAGAGAGAGAGAGAGAGAGAGAGAGAGAGAGAGAGAGGGAGGGGGAAGAGAAGAAGAGAGGAAAAAAGAGGACAGAGGGGGAAAGAGAGAGGGAGAGGGAGAGAGAGAGAGATTAAGCCTATCCAGGACCCGCTACAACTTAAGTTGTAATATAATCACCGTGGAGGGTGAACTATGAAAGACGCCATTTTATTATTTCTCAACACCGTCTTCAGTCATTTAGACAAACCAAAATCATACTGTAGGATCATGTTTGTTCATTTTTCTACAGGCTTTAATTCTGTCCCGCCAGCTACCATTATAAAGAACAGAAAAACAGAGATGTAAACTTAAAATATTTAAAATCATGGACAGGAAATTTTCTGACTAACCGAACCCAGACCAGGGGCTCTCGTGGCCTAGAGGTTAAGGTGTTGGCCTCTCGCTCAAAGGTTCCGGGTTCGAATCCGGGTAGCGACCAAAAAATTGTCTTCCCTAAAATTGTCCTCTTTCACCTCCTTTCCTGTTTTCTAGCAATGTTCTGTCGTCTGTTTCGTCTCTTTCTTTCCCCACCCCCTCACCTTATTTGCCTCCTCTTCTGGGCCCCTGACCCTTTATGCAGTCTTTCTACTGCTACTCCTTGACTCCTTCTTACTGCTGTATTTCAGCCACACCTCTGATCTTCTAGTAGAAATGATCTACACCTGGCCTTCTCGGACAAGGGCGAAAAATCTCGGTGGGCCCGAATACAAGTTGCGCACGTTAGAGATCCCTTTATTGGCTAAATTCGATAAGAGTTGGCTTCGGCCGCCACCCGGGCAAAATTCACAATTTCCTACCAACTGAAAATATTTGGTGTGTCCCTCGTGCTCATAATATGACCTTATGCAGTTGCGAGCGCCGTAAAACTTAACAAATAAGAAGAAAAACTTATCGACACTCATCACAACAAACACAGGGGCCTCTCAAACTCGTCTGCTGGGATATTTCCGTAACCCACTTTCAGCACTTTTCAAGGACCCGCGAGGGACTGTTGAGTTCCTGCGTGCTGTAGGCATCGCTGACCGTTTATGACGCCACAGCCCCAGAAGAGAGAGAGAAAGAGAGAGAGAGAGAAAGAGAGAGAGAGAGGAGAGAGAGAGAGAGAGATAGGCGCCACTCAAAGATGTGTTTTGTCGCCAGTTTTCTTTACACTGCACACGAATGATTGCCAAATCAACAACAGTGACATCAAGCTGATACAATTTGTGGACGAATCGACCATAATTACAATGTATGCTCATTCAGGCTTGCTATGTGGAAACTGTTTATCGGAATTGTACATTAAACGTTCCTCTACCCCTCTCTCCCCTCTGTCTGTCTGTATGTACAATCTCTCTCTCTCTCTCTCTCTCTCTCTCTCTCTCTCTCTCTCTCTCTCTCTCTCTCTCTCTCTCTCTATCTATCTATCTATCTATCTATCTATCTATCTATCTATCTATCTATCTATCTATCTATCTATCTATCTCTTACGCTCTCTCCAGTAATGCTTAAAGGTACCGTGGATTAACCGATATACAATTATCAGTTTATTCCCAAAACAAACAAAACCAAACTAATAATAATATCGCTGACGTGTGAACCTGCATTGCATTAACACTGAATATATTAACTTTACATACATAAAGAGAGGGGAGGGAGATACGGAGAAGAGGAGAGAGATGGGGGGGGGGAGAGAGAGAGTAGAGAGACAGGGACAGGGATAGAGATGGGGGGCAGGGAGAGGGGGAGGGTTTAGAGAGAGAGAGAGAGAGAGAGAGAGAGAGAGAGAGAGAGAGAGAGAGAGAGAGAGAGAGAGAGAGAGAAAACAAAATCAACCAAATGAATAAACATTACAATTGATAATGAAATCTGTTTAACACTGCTTCGCTGCCGGAATAAAAAGACGTAAAATCCACATTCAATTAGACAACTACTTTATTCCCACTCTGAATAAGCCTGCACCAGCACATTATTCCCAAAAAAATTATACCATTCTAAAGAAGCCAACCAACCAATAAGGGGTCTAGTACTCGTTCAGTTAAAACTGACAGTTGTCCGTTCTCTTTATGACATCAAAATGATACAGACATGCATGATGCAATCTCCACAAATATATTTCTCTTTTTTTTGTCTGATCTTCAAAATGTCATCAGCAGCGGGCGGCAGATGCAGACACGACAGACTGTCAGACAGATCGGCCACAACAAAAATCAGGCATGTAGCTTGAATGTTGTGTTGTGGGTCCGGCCTTTGGACTGTGTGCAGCCCGCTGGGGATAAATTTCTCGTTCGTAAACATTTTCACAACTACGTCTTAACGTAAAACAATATCAAATTCGGAACCAACGTGTCAAAATCAACAAAATGACTCGCGGGTGACTCTTTTTCTTGCTGGATTTCGAAGATGCCCCCCCCCCCCAAAAAAAAGTAGTTTTGGTGATGTCATGCCCCCAAAAAAGACGTAGTTTTGGTGAGACAACATCATGACATGTGGTCATTTTCCTTCACAAAAAGAGCTGACAACTTCATTGTTAGTTTTAACTGTACGTGTAACACAGTCTTAAGTCACGGATATTACATTTTCTGCTTAGGTAGCCGTGAACACCGCAGCATTGCCGTACCGTGTGTAACCATCTTTGTCTTCCTGTCTTGGCTTACCTCGTGACCGCCATTGACAGAGCAGCTGCCAAGTTTGTGGCCGATTGTTGGATGTGAAGGAACCGAAACGCGAAACAAGAAACGCATGAGCAAACCGTAACTGTGTGCTACAATGGATTCGGAGAAGGGAGAAAGGTAAGCGTGAATTGTCGTATTTTTAAAAAAGGCTATTTAAAGACTATGTGGTTGAACTGGTTTTCCTTGTTTCTGTGGAATATGTTTTTCTTATGTGAATGATTATGTGATTGGTGTAAAGTCCTCAGAGCTTATACCAGTAAGGGGTAGAGCGCTATATAAATGCAGTGTGTTGTTATTATTATTATTATTATTATTATTATTATTGTTATTATTATTATTATTATTATTATTATTATCTTTATTATTATTATTTTTATTTTCATTTTTATTAATATTATTATTATTATTATTTAATTCTATTTTTCCTCCCACAAGCTCATCAATAAAATTAATATTCAGAGTTCAGGTAGTAATGTTACTGTCATACTGTGAAATCAGTCATTTAGGGAAATGACTAAAATATTCAGTCATTGTGAGGCTCAGTCGTTTCACTAAATGACTAAAATCCATAGTCATTTGATGAAATGACCGACATTAAGGGCCGACCATTTAATGAAATGACTGACATTAAGGGCCGACCATTTAATGAAATGACTGAAAGTTTTCTGTATGGTTGGGGGTTGAATTAAAAACCTTCAAAAACAGGAGGCTGATGGGTAGGCGATGTCTCAGACTGTTGGCCGTCGGTCGATGGTTGCTGTAATGACTCGTCACTTCTGGATGATGCACCAATCTTACGACTCGAAGAACTGGGTTTCTTCAGAGGAAGTGGCAGAACCAGCATTGTACAGGGGATGGAAAGACGAGTTATTAAACAGTTATTCGGAACGATCAGCAGATGGACTCTGTGGTGGATATTGGAGCGTGGAGCGAAGCACGTATGGCTATGCCCGGAGTGCTATGATGTTGTTACCAGGATCAAGTGATCAAGTACTTCTGGATTGTGGTGTTTCTCCATACAGTGTCGTTTCTGATAGAGCTAGAGTTGCCTGGTAGAGCTAGAGTTGCATGCAAATCTTGTTCTGCCTCTAGTCGGCTGATCACTTCAGTTGGTAGCGACGTTGAAGTTAGTACTACTCGAGTGCTTCTCCCAAACATTGCAGTTTGAGGGCTTCTGTAGGTTCCAGCGTGATGCGAAGGATTATTTGTGAACTGAATAAACTTGATGCGTCATGTCCAATCTGTTGAGTTATTATCTGAATCCAGGCCATAAGCATCGGGACCTCAGTGCTTTCTTGTGGTATCTCCATTTCTAATAACGTTGAAAACAGTTCATGACAAAAGTGAGCTTGTGAAGAAGTCACATTTTCACTGTTTAAAAAATGGAGATACGACAAGGAAGCATTGAGATAGCGGCATGTCTTTGATATCCCTGTTGGCTCTCTCAACTGAACTCAGACCCCTAGGATGTCTAGGTTTGTCATGAACGATCTTCAGGTCGGGCCACAGGGTCGCACGTTCTGTAAATACGATGGCTGTAAACTCAGAACTATTATCCGATTCAGAAGGAAGAGGTCTACAAGACGGAAGGCTACCTCAGTGGCTCGTTTCGATGTAAGTGGTCACCCAATGTAGAATTTGGTCAAATGGTCCTGGCACACCAAGATCCATTTAAAACTGTTGTGGCTCATGGACTGCATGTCGACCACGTCAATCTGTCTTCTGGATGAAAAACTCAGTCGCTACTGCTACTCCTTGGCTCCTTCTTGCTGCTGTCTTTCAGCCACACCCCTGATCTTATGGTAGGAAAGATCTACACCTAGCCTCCTTGGATCAGGGCGAAAAATCTCGAAGATCCGTGTGCAGATTGCGCACGTTAAAGATCCCTAGGTGGTCTAAAATCATATGACTTAATGCAGTTGCGAGCGCCGTTAAAAAAATACCCCAAAAAAAACCCTCAGTTGTCAGTATCGGTTTCACAACCACTCCCTTGGTCATGAGAGCATTTCTCTTTTTCTGGCATTCTTGGCACAATGACTTGAATAGATTGACTGCATCATCTCTCAAAATATTAGCATGAACATTAATACGAATTGTGAGGCATGCAATCCACAAATAGAGATATTGACAAAAAATCGACTCTAGGATCAAATTTGTAGATTTTCTATTGATACTATCTTCTTTATGTATAACAATATTTCTTTGGTTATTTCATAGTCCTACTTATGAATTGTAAAAACGCAATTTATAAGCATGTTGTATCTATTTACAGAGGGCTCAAATCCTAGAAGTAACTCATTTTGTCATCACGTTTCACAATTAATTAGTCCCTCCATAAATAGTATCTTCTCAATTAGTATGGAATTCTTGAATGTGGTGGTGGGCAGAAACGTATAAAGAAACGTCGGACACCCGACGAGCTTCAAGTCTACTGCACCAGCACAGAAGACGTATAGAACATCATCAAGAAAGCACATGTTGCAACTGGTCATGGTGGTAGAGATAGAATGATGAAGGAACTATCTTCCTGTAGGATGATTCACAGGCAACCTTGAACTCTTCAGTTGTATTGTAATAAACATCCTTCAGAAAAAGATTCTTCGGACATTTAGTTTATTGTACTTTTCAAACAAGTCATAACGAAACCTCAACTCTATAGGCCTAATGTCTGACATAATTTTTATTATTTTGTTCTCGTCGCAACTCAACCAAGAATATCGCTTATCAACACGTTCCACTGCTACGTTTAACCCTATCCGTACGCCCTGGGATCATTTTGTAATCCAAGGGTTATATTCTTCACACTTTAGAATACTTCTAGTGCGAAGATCTCTTTGAAACTTTCAGTATTTCTAAAACAATCATTCGACAGACTGCTATGCAAAGCGTACGGATCGGATTAACGAGTACATTTCCTCTTTGGAAAGTGGTGGCACAGAGTTCCACACATCGTTGGGATACGATAGTAAAACACGACGTACGGATAAGGTTAACAATTCGAGCGCTGACTGAGTTTGAGGGTTTAAAGTGTGTTCAATGTGTCGTCGCAATTGTGTCAGGTGTGTTCAGTATTTAAAGTGTGCTCATTGTGTCGTTGCACTTGTGTCACAGAAATAATCACTCCGAGGAGTACGCGAGGGCGAATGCAAGTTGAGCTGTAGGTGTAGGTTATTTTTTAAACATGTTGAGTTACACAAGTTGACTGAAATCAGTCAGACTGTGAATAAAACGTAACTAAATTTCAGTCAGTTCGTGATGTCACAGTCTGGTTGTAACATATTATTATTGTACAGACATGCGTGCGCACACATCAGGATATACAAGCACACGCACATAAACACACACACACACACACACACACACACACACACACACACACACACACGCGCGCACACATACACACACATACACACGCACACACACATACACACACATACACACCCTTACACACATACATACACAGACATGCACATATACATAATTACACATACACGCGCGCACACACACACACACAGACACACACACACACACACAGACACACACACACACTCTCTCTCTCTTTCTCTATCTCTCTCTCTCTCTATCTCTCTCTCTCTCACACACACACACACACACACACACACACACACACACACACACACACACACACATACACACACACACACAGTGTTTGACATATACAAATAGCTCAAGAAACATTTGAAGAGCCTAAATGAAGCGTGTGAGAAGTATGGCACGAAAGTCGTCGATAGCAAGACACAGAGGTTCTGACAATCAGCGGAACACAAACCAAGCTGGCGTTACCATCAGTGATAAACGACTTTGGCAAGTTAATGAATTCAAGTATCTCGTGGGCATAATAGTTCTTCGTGATGGTACATTAGAAAGAAAGATCGTGACAAGAATCCAAACAAGCAAACAAATAATGTCAACACAGCTAATACCCCCCGTTTTTGACCCACCTACACATAAGGTAAAGTTGTTCCCGCATCCGATTCGGACATTGGGGGTTGCTTTGTTCGTGAGACAACTTCAGGGGCCTTCGGCGTATTGTGGTAGGGTGGCCAGTTCCTTTCCACGCTTCCTTTACTTCCCCAACTCGACATCAGGTACCCATTACTGCTGGGTTGGTAGGAGGGGACGAAAAAAATCCGTGTCCGAACCAAGGCTTGAACCCGGACTTTCTGCTTCGGAGACGAGCGCACTAACCGCTACCCACACACACTAACCGAAATTAAGGGCAAACAAGATAGCACCGTCGTTGTACTAACTCTTATATCAATGTCAGAACTTGACCATTGCTGAAATTCAAGACAGCAAGATCACCAAACGGAATGAGATGAATTTTCTAAAAGCATGTTCCGATAAATATCTCAGTGAAAAAAATCTGGTTAAAAAAAATATTGTTATAAAAAATCTTGTTCAAAATCTTTTATGAATACAGGGTAATACTTTGTACATCGTTCATAGTCGGTCTGCCACTCTCTTGTGAGATTATATGCTTAAATGTCCAGTAAACAGATACATGGTTCCGATAAATATCTTGGTGAAATTGTTAATACTTTTTTTAAAATAATGAGAAAGTATGTGCTGAAATGTACAGTAAACAGAAATAAATTGGTGGCTTTTAAGCACAAGGGGGCTATCCCGAAAAATGCTGTTTTGAGAAAATCAAAGGGAAAGATTTCGCCCCTTGTTCAGTTTCTTTAAAAGACAAAGAGAGTTTTTATCAAAAACCAAACAAATATAAAGGCCAATTAGACCAAACTTCTCCTATGGGTAGAGCAATGCTTACTTTTGGTGTTGGTCACGATTTCTGGAAACCCCTGGAATCTGGGTTAGCTCGCTTGTCCTTGAAAGCGACCAATTAAAAAGTACTGCAATTCTGTAACAGTACAAGGGGCAAATTAAATGGAGTAAATATTGACAGATACAAAGACTTATCTCTGGGAGAGCGGTTGCAAGAACTAATGGCAGTGCTGGTCAGTGGCAAACCACCAAACTTCAGCGTCTGTTGATTCTGTTGCTGCTGCTGCTGCTGCTGCTGCTGCTGCTGTTAATATTGCTGTCATAGGAGGTGATAATGATGATGATTTTTGTTTGTTTCATTAGTGGGCTTGGTAGACGCCACGAAGAAATTTTCGAATGAGAGCAAGGCTCTTTTTTCGGCTCCATTGTCATTATACTCAGAGGCACTTCCATCCGTGCAAATAACTCCTTTTGAGTTGCCATTGATGATGGTGATGATGATAATGAGGAGGAGGAGGACGACGAGGAGGAGGAGGAGGAGGAGGAGGGGGAAAAGAGAAGGAGAGAAGGAGGAGGAGAAGGAGGGGGAG
>NW_004797621.1:144617-145641 GCF_000002075.1 Aplysia californica | reverse complement strand
TCATCATCATCATCATCATCATCATCATCATCATCATCATCATCATCATCATCGTCATGGATGTTGTAAGTGCAATATATGACAAAACACTCATTGATGGATACTTGAGAATAATAATGTAAGTTTTATGACAGTATGAAATCATCATCATCATCATCATCGTGTTTTAAAGTAGAAAAAATTATACGTGAGACTTGAATAGGGATTTCCCGTTTCATCGGATGTTCGTATAGGCCTGGTTGTTCAACGTTTCGCCAATAAGGCTTCATCAGGAACATAGTATCAGAGAAAAGAATCATCATCATCATCATCATCATCATCATCATCATCATCATCATCATCATCACTTTGACTATACACGCATCTTTTAATCAAACGAGGGATGTTGTCGACAGACGAAGCGGCTGTGAAACAGGGCAAAAATCTTATCCGTCTGGCATTCGGAAGTCCCGCTTTGGAGACCAATCCTCTTGTTGGAGTCCATTTCGACTTGAGGTGAGTGTCATCATTAGCATCTAAATTGTCATTTTCGAAATCATGATCATCATACTCATCATCATCATCATCAGCAGCAGCAGCAGCAACATTGTCATAGTTTTTTGTTGACAAGCAAAGTAGGGAGGGAGAGTCTTGATTGATTTTTAGTCAGAAAGTTCATGTACAATAATCTTTTTTTTTTCGTTTGTCTTTCTTTTTCTTTTTGTATTTTGTTGTTGTTGTTTTTTTCTTTTTTTCGTTTTGGAGGGGGTGGGTGTGGATGGGTAATATTGCTTTGAGGTTTTATGGCACTACTTTAGAATATATGGGTATCTTTTTTTTATCTAAAGCAGAACAAAGTGGCAGGCTATAAGATTATACAAATAACTCTATCATATACCTAAAACTTGACGAGCGTCCAATTCCACCGAGTCATGACATAATGCTGATTAAATTTGTCTCGGCCTGTCTGCTGAAACTCCTCTTAGCCTCTCTTTCTCTCTCTCTCTCTCTCTCTCTCTCTCTCTCTCTCTCTCTCTCTCTCTCT
>NW_004797621.1:121444-142601 GCF_000002075.1 Aplysia californica | reverse complement strand
ACTAGCAAAGAAAAACAAAAAAGATGGGCTTATTACACTAAATAAAAGACTGTATCCCTTCTGTTCACTGGAAATGTCAGCATATCATCTCACGAGAGAGTGGCTGACTGACTATGAACGATCTACAAAGTTTTACCCTGTTTTCAGAAAACATTTTGAACAATATTTTTTTTTACCAAATATTTTCTCTAAGATATTTATCGAAACCGTTTTGTCATAATTCTGCAAACTTGTAACACACATTTTTCATCCAGCAGGAAAACCTACTCCCACACGCTATTTATGTGATTGTAGTCGACAATGAATTTTCTCCACCCATCATAAAAGCATTTTGGCAGTAGGAGTGGCAATTGCAGTAACCTTTAAGTAGTCGAGTCTTTTTTTTTGTTTGGGTCCCTTGCCCATTTCTATGATATTGACGCCATCTGATTAATAGAAAACCGTGCGTATGATAGTGCCCAATAATGTATTACGTACATAATTGTTATAACATATAACTGTTACACCATATAGATGTTTAAGATAATTATAGATGTTTGTGAAGGATCTGAGAGCAATGATAATTTTAGAAATGACGGTGGTGGTGATGTTAACTGATGATGCGGGGTGGAGTTTATGTATATAATTATTAAGAAGACCTGCTTCTGTTAGTTGTTATTTTTATATAATGATAGCGTTAGTCCTATCTTCCTCTGCTCTGATGAGTCACGAGGTATGTGGGCACCCTCTATCCCGTTCCCTATTGGAACCATCTTTAATGTCACCGTGAAGTTCCGAAATGGTGGGCATAGTCTCTGCTAAGGTGACCTTGTTTGTGTTAGCCTATTCTAGCGCGCCAAGACAAGTGAAGAAAGTGAATTCGAGTAAATGTTGGACGAAAACGGGCGGGACGAAAGCTGGTACGACGAAATGCTAAACTGAAAATGTGAGGCCTCATGGTGAAATCTGGCGCTCGGCAAAATAATGAAAATAAAGATATCGTCATTTTTCCTCCAGTTTGATACTTTTTAAAATAATTTCGGGATTTTTTTTTTTGGCTGAACACCTTTTATGTTCATATTATTATGAAAACATTTTCATTCGAATTTTACTGAAGAACCTTGTTTAAAGGCACAAAAACTGTAATTTTCAGTTCTCAAAGACTCTTCATATATTGAAGCTACCAAACATTGGCAGCCATTTTCTCTTTAATTTAATCTCCTTCTTCAATCACAAATATATCGACGTCTATTCATGATATCTGAGTATTATTTTTCTCCGAAAGCAAGGCAAATGAACAGGTTGTTAAATTATACTAGTAACTGCACATGTTCAAAAACTAACGAGCGCCTGAATCCATCACGCCGTGCCACAAATTGGGAGACGGAAAGAAACGGATAGTTCTCCCCATTAAAAGTCAACAACAAAAACAGACGTTTGGAATGTCTCGACGACCACAGAAACGGCATTGGGGATCCTTATGCCATTGTAAACCAAATTGCTCTTCAGGGATCAATAAGTCGGTGGTTGTCGGGTGCTCTGGTGGGGTTTGCTTTTTCTTTCCTATCAAACATCTATCGTCTTTATCTCCCCTTATTCTTTTCTGTGTTTGTTACTCTCTTGTAACACCTCTAATCTTCGGCACTTAATCGACCTTATTGTGTTGCATGTGCCGTAAACATTTACTGAAACAAAAACAAAGGGATCAATAAAAGTGCAATTTATTTATTTATTTCATTATTTTATTTATTTCTGATCGTGTCCAGGTATGGTCCTCTCAATGAGTGGCTGCTCCAACTACAGAAGGACGAGCACCGACCACGCCTCCTCACCATACCTGACCACCCCATGCAGTTTGATCTCATCATTACCTCCGGGGCTTTTGACGGGCTACGTAATGTAAGCTCTTTCCGTGGGTGGTTGGCCGGTGCTCTGTTGTGGTTTTCTCCTTCTTTCCTATCAAACATCCATCGTCCTTATCTCCCCTTCTTCTTTTTTATGTTTGTTGCTCTCTTATAACACCTCTAAGCTTCTGGCGCTCATATGATCTTATGCAGTTGCGAGCGCCGTAAAACCTCTACTAAAACTAAACTGAAGCTCTTTCCAATCGTTGTTGTTGTTGCTGTTGTTGCTGTTGTTATTGTTGTTGTTATTGTTGTTGTTATTGTTGCTGTTATTGTTGTTGCTGTTGTTGTTGTTGTTGTTGCTGTTGTTATTGTTGTTGTTATTGTTGCTGTTATTGTTGTTGCTGTTGTTGTTGTTGCTGTTGTTATTGTTGTTGTTGCTGTTGTTGCTGAGAGAGAGAGAGAGAGAGAGAGAGAGAGAGACAGACAGACAGACAGACAGACAGACAGACAGACAGACAGACAGACAGACAGGATAGAAACAGAAAAGAGGTAGAGAAAATGGTAGAGGTTAAATAGAGATGGTGCAGAAAATTACCAAAATCAATTCTTTTTCAAAATAAAATTTCTCTTTTTCCCGAATGATTTCCAATGTTGCTCCTACTTACAGGCTCTTCATTGCTTAATGAATGAAGACGACAGTGTCATCCTAGAGACAGAGGTCTTTGGCAACGTCACAACTGCGGTAAGTTATCAGCTGTTTCTGGGACTTTGATGATAATGATGATATTGATAATACTAATAATGATAATAATAATAATAATAATAATAATAATAATAATAATAATAATAATAATAATAATAATAATAGCCTAATAATAATAATGATAATAGCTTAATAATAAAAATAACTATAATAATAATAATAATAATACAGCAATATTAACAATAGAATTGATACTACTACTACTACTAATACTAATAATAATAATAATAATAAAAATAATAATAATAATAATAATAATAATACAGCAATAATAACTACAGAAATAATAATAATATTTTAAAAAAATAATAATAATAATAATAATAATGATGATGATAAAAATAATTATAATAATTATAATCATATTAACAGTTTGCATTATCTATCTGGTTCTGTTTATCTTTCTATTTATCTGTCCATTTATCTATCTATCTATCTATCTATCTATTTGCATGAATCTGTTTGTCTGTCTTTTATTTGTCTGTCTTTCTATAATATGTCTATCTATCTGTCCATTCATCCATTCTTCCATCCATCCACCCATCCATCCATCCCTCAATCCACCCATCCATCAATCCATCTAACCATCCAATCATCCATCTAATCATCCATCCATCCATTCCTCCATCCATCCATCCAACCATCCATTCATCCATCAATCAATCCATACATCAATCCATCTAACCATCCAACCATCCATCCAACCATCCATCCATCCATTCCTCCATCCATCCATCCAACCATCCATTCATCCATCCATCCATCCATCCATCAATTCATCTATTCATCCATCCATCCTCCCATCCATCCATCCATCCACCTATCCATCCATCCATTCACCCATCCATCCATCTACCCATCCATCCATCCACCCATCCATCCATCCAACCATGTACTCACCCCCAGGTCCAGCTATATGGCACAGAAGTGGGCGTAGCCCATGACGACCAGGGTATCATACCTGGACACCTTGAGCAACTTCTGTCCACCTGGCCACAGACACACCCAGGCAGACCCCTGCCCAAGGCCGTCTACGTCATCACAGCTGGGAACAACCCCACAGGTGAGATGGTGCCTGCTGTCATGATACATCTTTTGCTTTTGTTTCATTTTGGGTTGTATTGTTTGTTTGTTTTATTTTGTTTTGCTGGTGGGGGGTTTTTGGGGTTTTTTTATGGGGGTTTTGGGGGAGGGGGGGGTTGGGTGGGGGGGGGGGGGGTTCAATTTTTTGTTTTATTTAAATTTCCGTAGGCCCATCAACTCATTTTTAAGAACTGTCGAAATTGCCACGCCTTAACTATCAACTGTCCAAGACAATCACAAGTCCAAGACAATCACAAGTCCAAGACAATCACAAGTCCAAGACAATCACAAGTCCAGGACAATCACGAGTCTAAGACAATTACAAGTCCAAGACAATCACAAGTCCAAGACAATCACCTGTACAAAGGACCACTTCCCACTTCCCACCAAGCGCTTTTCATCGCATCACAATAACACTGTCCAAAACGTTGAACTGTCTAAGAAAAATAGTTTTCTCCTCGACAATGAATGGTTGTCCTGGATAATCTCGATCGTTGTTGTTTGGAGTTTTTTGCGTTGCTTTCGGTGTATAACCTAGCCCGGGTAAACCCTAACAAGCAAAGGGGGCTCTCGTGGCCTAGAGGTTAAGGTGTTGGCCTCTCGTTCAAAGGTCCTGGGTTCGAATCCGTGAGGCGAACGAAAAATTTGCTTCCCTAAAATGTATTGTCTCCTTTCACCTCCTTTTCTGCTCTCTAGCAATGTTCTGTCGTCTGCTTTCGTCTATTCTTTCTGCCCCCACCCCCTCACCTCTTTTGCCCCCTCCTTTGGGCTCCCGACTCTTTCTCCAGCCTTTCTACTGTTACTCCTTGGCTCCTTCTTACTGCTGTCTTTCAGCTACACCACTGATATTCTGGTAGGAAATATGTACTCGTACACCTAGCCTTCTCGGACAAGGGCGAAAAATCTCGGAGGACCCGTGTGCAAGTTGCGCACGTTAAAGATCCCTTGGTGGTCTAAAATCGATGAGAGTAGGCTTCGCCCGCAACCCGGGCGAAATTCAAAATTTCCTACCAACCGAAAATATTAGGTGTGTTCCGCGCGCTCATATGCTCTTAAGCAGTCGGGAGCGTCGTAAAACACTTACCCAAAAAAAAAAAAAAAAACCATAAAAGAAACTAAAAGCAAAGCCGAGCCAGCCAGCCAGCCAACCAGTCTCCAAAAAGCTCTGAATTTAACATTGTTTACCTGGGGCTAAAAAACAAACAGACAAAATAAAACATGAACAGTCACTTATTTTCAGGGTACAACTGGAGTGAGCAGCGTATGGTGGACATTTACTCTGTGTGCAGGAAGTACAACATTCTCATTCTTGAGGACGGCGCCTATTACTTCTTACAGTTTGGTCAGGTGAGCCATGTAGTAAAATCTCTACTAAAACTAATACTAAAAATGTTGGTCGGTGGTTCCACTTCAAACGAGTCTAAACACTTTCCTTTCAGAGGGTCTACCATTGATCTATCTTTCTTTCTATTTATCTATCTATATATCTATCTATCTTTCTTTCTTTCTATCCATCTAACTTTCTTTCTTTCTTTCTCTTTATCTCTCTCTCTTTCTTTCTCTCTATTTCTCTAGCTCTCTATTTCTCTCTTTCCATCTCTAACTCTACCCCTTTTCTGTTCTCCCACACTCATACTCTCTCTCTCTCTCTCTCTCTCTCTCTCTCTCTCTCTCTCTCTCTCTCTCTCTCTCTCTCTCTCAGTACAATATGTATTTAAATATCTTTCTTTACCTCGTTCTTAATCTATTTCATTCTCTCTCTGCTTTCTCTCTACGGCTCGCTCATGCACCCCCCCCCCCTCTCTCTCTCTCTCTCTCTCTCTCTCTCTCTCTCTCTCTCTCTCTCTCTCTCTCTCTCTCTCTCTATCTATCTATCTATCTATCTATCTATCTATCTATCTATCTTTCTCTCTCTCTCTATCTCTCTCTCTCTTACTTTATTTCTCTATCTTTGTCTCTCTCGATCTCTCTTGGTCTTTATCTTTATCTCTCTCTTTATCTCTCTCTCAGTCTCTCTTTCTATCTCTCTCTTTCTATCTCTATCAGTCTATCTATCTATCTATCTATCTATCTATCTATCTATCTATCTATCTATCTATCTATCTATCTATCTATCTATCTATCTATCTATCTACCGATGTGATTGTGACCTTCTAAATACATGTATCTTCGCGCTATATTTCAGAAACGAAACCCAAGCTTCCAGTCCATTGACATGGATGGCCGAGTCGTACGCTTCGATTCTTTCTCCAAAGTTTTTGGACCTGGGTAGGCCAACATCAAGCATTTTACACAAGATAGGTCACTTCCGAAAAATGTTGTCTTCAGCTTTAAGATAGCTTGAATATTGGCACCGTTGCCGAAAAGAATGAGAATTTTTTTTTTCGGTTTTCAGTTACGAGAGTGACCCATCTTGTAAAGTATAATGTAATATTACGGTCTCCATAACAGAGTAATCGTCGACACTTCTTCTTCTTCTTCTCGATCGCATCATACTTAAGTCTGGTATCTGCCATAAATTGGGCCGTCCTCCTCAGTTCATCTGTCGGCCCGTATAGCTTCTCTTGTAGTGTCAGTTGGGTAGGCCACGTTTCCTGTCTCAGGGCCCTGGGTGTCTTGTGGTGCTGAAGGATGTGTGTGTGTGTGTGTGTGTGTGTGTGTGTATGTGTGTGTGTGTGTGTGTGTGTGTGTGTGTGTGTGTGTGTGTTTCCTGTCTCAGGGCCCTGTGTCTTGCATTGCTGAAGGATGTGTCGTCGATACAAACCAGGTCATTCAGAAAGTGAGCTGGGTGATGAAACTAAGCCCTAACGGAAAGACGTAGGTCTAGATACGCGACGAAATAGCTGCTCTTCCGGAAACGATTGCATATGTGAGGCATCGTGGTGGAATCAGGCGCTCGTCAAAATAAAAAAATTTAAGAAAACAGCCTTTTTCCGCCGGGGTCGGGAATTACTTTAGAATTTTTTGTTTTTGACTCACACCTTTTTTATGTCCATTTACATATACCTTTTTGTATGGACTTTACTTTTTTTTAAACCGTTGATTAATGGACCAAAAAAAGTAAATTTCCATTTTTCAATGACTCTCAAGCTATGGAAGTTACCAAACTTTGGCGGCCATTATCTTGATAATTTTACATCTGAAACAAGGTGACCATTCCTTTTTTAATCACACTTCTATTCAATATAAATGGATATTTTTTGCACCCAAAGGAAGGCAAATGAACAAGCTTTAAGATGATACAAATAACCCTGTATGTCCAAAAATTGACGAGCACCTGATTCCACCACGTCGTGACACATGTATTATTCTTTGTATGTGAGTCATTACGAACGCATAAGCGTCTCTCTATAACAGTCGATAATGGAACCTGACACCACACCTTTAAACAACTCTGGGCGGACTGAGAAAAAGTGTAAAGAATGTGCAACGAGTCTCTGGTCTGAGCCAAGTAATCGTAAAACGAGGTAATTATTCGTTAAACGGCTCCAATAATACGTTCAGCTTTGTATAGAGTCGTACATACCCCCTCAAACTTTGCAAAAAGACAAATTAAATTAACAAACCATGAAAGGGGAAAAATGGGGGGGGGGGGGAGTACTAGACTAGCCACATTTAATCAGCCTCCTGATAATTGAATGTTTGTTCTGGGGTAGTAAATGTGAGCCATCCATTCGGAACTGGCTTGACTTTCTATATATTTGAGGTAGCGTGTTGAAATCAGGCGTTCGTCAAAATAACGAAATCGGAGGAAAAAGCATTTCCTCCCGTTAGGAAATTTTTATCGATTTTTTTTTTTTGGCTTAATCTCTATTATATCAATAAAAACACATTACCGTGTGACATTTTCTGGACAAACATTAGTTAAAGGCACAAAATATGTCATTTTCCAGTTTTCAAAGACTCTTGAACTATTTATTGGAGTTACCAAACTGTGGCGGCCATTTTCTCGCTAATTTCACCACTGAAACCAGGCGACCTCCTTTCCTTCAATCGCATATATCTTGAGTTCTATTCATAATAAATGGATATTTAATTAAAAAGCAAGGCAAGTGTGTGTGTGTGTGTGTGTGTGTGTGTGTGTGTGTGTGTGTGTGTGTGTGTTCTGTTTTGTTTGTTTGTTTTTTATGTGTATACCATAGACCCTCATTGGTGAGACAACATCTGCACAAGCGTAGAACGGCAAAGGAAAAAAATGCTGTTACCGGTGTTATTTTTGTGAATACTGCATCTTTCTCCCAATAATCTTCGAGTGAAATATCTGGGATTTGCGGTATACCTTAGGTGTTCCTGAGATGTCCCGCCTACTATCGCCCCAGAACTCGTCTGCTGGGACATTTCAGTAACCCACTTTCAGCACTTTTCAAGGACCCCCGAGCGACTGTTGAGTTTCTGCGTGCTGTCAGCATCGCTGACCGTTTATGACGCCACAGCGCCAGAAGAAAGAGAGAGAGAGAGAGAGAGAGAGAGAGAGAGAGAGAGAGAGAGAGACCTTAGACTCTGCTGCCTTGTGATCTCTTCAACAACCTCTCAAACGAAGAAGCGGAAAAAAATTCACTGTATTTTGTTGTTGTTATCTAGTATAAGTATCTTGTCCTAGAGGGTATCACTCAGTGATAAAACCTATTACCAGTTCAGATGAGGGTGTTTCTCTTGTTTGATATCGTTCTGATTTATATCCACCCTGAGCCTTCTTCGTGGATCAATAAATCTTATTTTACTTTATCTTATCTTATCTTATCTTATCATGTCTTATTTATCTTATGACAATGATAATGACAATGTCAATGACAATGACAATTTTTATCTTATCTTATCATATCGTATTTTATCTTGTCCTATCTTATCTTATGACAATGATAATGACAATGTCAGTGACAATTTTTGTCTTATCTTATCTTATCTTATCGTGTTCATCAATGTGTGCCCTCGAACACGACACGATAACCCTAGCTCAAAAACAGACACTGGACAATGGCGACCAGCACTGACCAGGGGATTGTCTTTACTTGTGATGGTGTATTCATGTATTTACACATTGATCTATTATTTTATTTTATTATTGTTATTTTCCCTTCCTCTGGTATCCTTAGGATGTCGAGGGAAGGTCAGGTGCGGTTCGTCCATAGAACACTGTCGTGCAGTGCAGCCCAAACATTTTTAATGTTCTATCACATAAAACACAAACAATAATCAAATAAAAGAAGCCAGAAACAAACACTAGCCAAATAGTTTATCAAAACAAGGTAATCACTGGCGCCATAACTGTCATTTCTATGTCTGTAGCAACGTTAAACATCTACTATGCCATGCCAAAGTTCACGCGCTTTTGCTAAACAGAAAAGGATATTCAACAGTGTAACCTGACCTATAAATCACTCTTGGGGATAACCCAAGCGATGACGACACTCGTAGCCAGTTTGGTGGTACCATTAATATTAATAAGCCGGCACATCTCAAATGTGCTCCGGCCGAATAATGCCGAAACATAGCCCACAGTAGGCAGTCTAAAAATAAACACGATAGACCCTACGCTATTCTTTGCCAATATTATGTGAGCCCCGGAGCAATCCAGCAGAGTGCTCAAGTGAATTGTGATTGGTTCATTGTTTGTCTTGCCACTATTTTAAGTGACTCTGTGACCATGAACCTGAGGAAGGTGAACGTGACTGCTCTATGAGTTGTGCCTTTGAATGGTTTTGTAGTGGAGTGTTGAAAGTTATTACATGTACTTGAGTGTGCAGTTCCAATACAGGATGAACGAAACTGATGTTTAGCTAACAAAGAAATTTAGTACTAGAAATCAAAGAGACAAGTAAAAAGAATGAAAATAAAAACACGAGGCCCTCCCTCACCAACCCAAAGATCCTAGAATTATACACCGTCTCATTTACTATGCCCTTGACTATCTTCAGCTTGCGATAGCTTAATTATTATTGTGCACGCCCACTTTTTAGCCCCCCGAGCCGCCCCTGGGGAAGGTGAGAGCTTTGGTCCAGTGCTAGGTGTGTAGCGCCGGAGATAGATATGTTATGGTGTTCCAGGACCTTTTTAACTCCATTCAGCCAGATCTTACTTGGTCTTCCTCTTGATTTATAGTCGGATTCTCGGGTGTTGTAAGCTCTAGCCGCTAGTTGTTTCTGGGACATTCTGATATGATGTCCAAACCATTTGACTCTTTGACGCTTTATGAATTTTATTACTGGTGGTATTCCAGTTAGTAGACGTATGGTTTCGTTTCTTATGCGGTCTCTTCTGGTGACTTTGATACATTTATTTATCAATGTATTTATGTATTTATGTAACTATATGCGCCGTTGGCAAACAAAGTTCCCAAATGGATCAATAAAGTTGAATTCATATATTTATCTTTTAAAAAAAAACAAGTGAACAAATCACCAATTTGTCTGTTCGAAACCTTACAGCAGGTGGTTGGAGGGCGCCACTTGTAGGTCCTACTTTTTTTTGCTTTCCCCTTGTTGTTTCTGTCTGTCTTTCTATTTTACTTTTTCCCAGCACTAAATGACTATTATTCTGTTGATGTGCTTCTACTAATATTATTCAAATGTCAGCTGAAGTCGTTTCTCTTTTTAAATTAATAAGATGAATATTTGGAGTAATTTTCTTTTAGTCAGAACACAACGTATTATGTTACTGTTGTATGTTGTACTGTATTGTAAAGTGCTCAAAGCATGTGTACTTTGCTCCTGGTTGAGCGCTATATAAGTGTCATTATTATCATTATTATTATTATTATTATTATTATTATTATTATTATTATTATTATTATTATTATTATTATTATCATTATTATTATTTTATTATTATTATTATTATTATTATTATTATTATTATTATTATTATTATTATTATTATTACTCAAACAAACAAGAACCCTTTCACACACAGGTACCGCCTGGGTTGGATGACAGGACCAAAAGAACTACTCCAGAAGATGGCCATAAATAAGCTTTTGAGCTCAGTGCATACCAACCAGTTCGCCCAGGTAAAGCGTGTTATTTTTCTTTATTCCTTTCCCTTACCTCATTCTTAAGAACACTAAAACTAAAATTGATTTCGCCAGACAATCAAGTCGTGGCGACGGTGAGTATGATCTGAATTCTACTGACTATATCATTATTATGTTTGTTTGTTTTTTGTATATGTTTGTGTTGTTCTTATTGCTGTCTGTTATGATGGTATTGTTTGCTTTGTTGTTGCCGTTTGCTTTGATTATTTTTGTTTAGATTTTCTCTTTTTTTTTTGCCTTTTTCTCGACCCACCCTGACAGGAAAAAACGCCTTGAAATTTATCAACTCTATTTTCTAAACTGTTTTTAGACCCTTTTGTTGGATAGTTGCTTTTGTATTATTATTTTCTACTGTATCTATTTTTCTTTATCATGCCTCAAGCACCAATTTTATTCTAGTTTTACTTTATAAATTAAAGCTTTTTCACAATCTGAAAACTACCTCTTCAAGTTGAAATCGTGTATGCAACGACTACCTTATATTAATATTATCTTATCTTTGTTCCACTTTTATTTCCTCAGGTGGTCATTTACAACGTGTTAAACCACTGGGGTTATGAGACATTCCAGGAAAAAGTGACGGCTGTGGCAGAGCTGTACAGGAAGAAAGCCATGTTCGTGGAACAAGTGGCACAGAAACATCTCAAAGGTACTTGCAAGAGAATTGAAGCGATGATGATAGGGATAACGTAGGAGCTTTGTTTTATGGCCTTTTGAGCTTTGAGAACTGTAATGAATGAATACTGTTATGAATTGTAAAAATGGGAATGAACTATGTTGCAAATGTTGCAATAACGATTCTTTGATATCACGATTATTTGCCCTTCTTGACACGTTGCATATTGTCTCGTTTTGAATTCAAGATCTTATTGTAAAAGAAAAGCAATAAATTCGTTTTCCCGCAGGCAGGCAAGCAAAGAGGTTGTGTTAGTGATCTTCTTTACAAGATTTAATCTTTTTTATAATGTGATGCAATATGAAACCGTCACAAGAACAATAATATGTATGAATACAGTTTTGCTTGGGAGGTAGACACTGAGGAAGTAGATTGCTAAAATACTGCTTTCTTCCCTTCAGATCTTGACCACCTTGATGTCATGATATTATTATTATGTTCCAAATTCATGAGAGTCTCGGTGGTATGGACTCATTTGTGTCGCAAAGGCTAATAAAAGCAGACTGCCGATTTCTTCTAGTGCAGGATGAATAGTTCAGGGTGACCGCAAAAACATGCCTGTCTATATTTCCTAAGTAATTTTACTTTCATGAAAGTATCTTTTTTTTAAAATAACAAGTCGTAAAGACCACCGTTTCGGACACAAAGTCGTGTGCAAATTTCATGTTAGTGAACGCTTTCTGGGAGACGCCAAATTTATGAGGACCGAAAGGACCATTAGCAGGTAATGGATCTCTCTGAATGTCATCCTGAAGTATCAGTGAGACAGCTGACTCGGCAGAGAGGGGACCTGAAGCGTGAGTCAGCTCGAAAGATATTGCAACAATGTGATCTCAGTCACCATTAGTATCATATTGCAGTAAAACAGAAACTGAACAGTAATGACATCGCAATAAGTGTTAACGTGTGCCAGTTATTCGTTCAGGAATTTGAAAGAAATGTTGACTGCGGGAACGAAATTAAATTTAACTCTATCCGTATGCCCTGGGATCATGTTGTACCCCCGGGGTTGTATTCTTCTTATTTTAGACTACTTCTAGTTCGAAGATCTCTTTGAAACTTTTAGTATTTCTCAAAAAATCGTTTTACAGACTGCTATGCAAAGCGTATGGATCGGATTAACGAGTAAACTTCCTCCTTGAAAGTGGTGGCACAGACTTCCCCAAGTCGTAGGGATACGATAGTAAAACACGACGTACGGCGAGATAGGGTTAATACGGTTTTCGGATGAAACACCGGTAAATTTCGATGGAAAAAAATCAATTCTAAGAACTCTGTACCCTGATCAGATACTGCATGTCCATGAGCATCCACTCTATGCAGAGAAGTGCACATCCTGTATCAGCCTGTGTGGCACTCAGCAGCCGCGCCACCATTTGTCCACTCTGATCTTGAGACTGGAAAGGTCTAAGGAGGAGAAAGCTATAGGAAGTAGCCTTACCTCAGCAGGACGCGGCCACACCGTATACAGCGAATGTTTCCCTGAAGTATATCTATGTGAATGTGAGGCAGCGTGGAGAAATCAGGCGCTCGGCAAAATAACGAAATCTCAGAAACGGGCATTTTTCTACGAGTTTGAACATTTTTATTGAATTTTTATTTTTTCACTTAACTTCTTTTATTCCCATATGAAAACACATTTCCATAAGAATTTTACTAATAAACCTTGATTATAGGCATAAAATATGTCATTTTTCAGTTTTCAATTACTCTTTAGCTATTGGATTTACCTGACTTTGACGGCCATTTTCTCGCTAATTGTACCTCTGAAACAAGGCGACCCTGGCCTCCTTCAATGGCAAGTACTTCAACTTCTATTCAACATAGATGAATTTTTTTCCATCAAAAGGAAGACAAATGAACAAGCTTTAAAATTATATCAATAACCCTATATCCAAAAAATTAACGAGCGCCTGACTCTATCAAGTCGTGACACCTATGGTCATTTCCGTGACCGACTCATGGGCCGCAAAACGAGTATTTTGCGAATTGGCTCATCACAGCCCGTGCTTGAACTCATTGGATTTCTTTCTTGGTAGAAGTAGAAGCAAATTGCAGACGACAGCTTATGACGAATATACGAAAGCGACAGGCAAATTTCTTTCGACACAAAAATGGGGAAAGAAGCATTGGAGAATATTGTAACAACAGGCAAGTGTGATGGAAAGGGAGGCAGAGGCAGACAGAGGGAAAAGATACTGGGCAAGATGACAACACGGCTAGGAGCAGCAAGAACAACAGACACCATCGCTGCAACTCAGGATATAGCGTAATGGAGGTCCATGATCTCCCACCCCAGTCGGCACCGGATGATGATGAAACCACTAACACCCTCAAACAATTGACGAGGAGTAAAAGAACATTGTAAATCAAAGTCGCTACGTCAACCAGTACTTGTGCGTGTAAGGGATTCGCAACTTTCTAACATAAGTACATGAATGTTTACTATTAAAATGAAAACGTGTTGAGCACAATGTTTAAATTTATCCCTTGATTAAAAGTTTTACTCAAACTGTGGTGGGAAAAGTTAACGTAGACAATTTTGACTTTGAATAACTGATGCAAAAGTGCCGAGGAATATCATCTAACTGACCATGAGTTACAAATATTTCGTATCATGTGCTGATTTTTAATAAAATTAATAATGGTACTTTAAAAAAAACGCTGCCATTTTAAGATGTTTGGTGCAATATATTTTAAACTTTCCCACATCCTGTCGTCAGAATTAAAATACAATACGTTAAGATACCACAGTTCTGAATTAAATGTGTAATGATTACTTGAGTTATTGGAGTTTCAGTGGCAGGCATTTTTTTTCTTCTGTCACCTGGCATAACGTAGTCTAAACAGCCGTATGCACTGCTCACCGTCGAACGCTCCGTATCCCGGACTCTAGCATGGAGATCATCAGGAGAGAATGCGTCGCTGTTTCGGGCTCTTCCTCTCTACAGCTTTTCTGACGCACCGAGCCCCCTCACCGATGTGAGGTCTCCATGTTAGTTCGACTGTTTTCCTCTGCTGCCACCTTTAGGATTCATTTCAGCTTGAGTCCTCTCGCTTCAACCAGATCCACTGACTGGCTTTCTCTGCTGTCTCCTGAAGGGAGTTTGTGAGTTCGTTGCTTTTTTTTGCAGTAAGTCCTGCCACTCTCATCCACTTACGGGCGCTTGTTGCTACAAAACCTCTGCATCCTACCTCTACCGGAAAATGGGTTGCCTTCCATCCTGCCTCCTCACATTGTTCGACGAGTGCCTCGTAACGGTTTTCTTTCCGCTCATGAGCGGCATAGATATTGTCCTCGTGGGGCACCGTGAGCTCTACCAAGTGTACCTCTTTGTCTTTTTCCTCCCATAACACAATGTCTGCCTTTTTCGTAGTTGGAATGGGGAAGAATCTCTCAAAGCCTTTTAAGTCAGCAGCTACTTCCCATGTGCCTCCGCTCTGGTCTTTCATGGCTTCGTTCGCTTTCTTTCTTTTGGCAACCTTGCTTCCTTGCGGAACGAACGCAATCTTGGTGGGTCCATGCTTCTGTATCTTGGGGGCATATTTTCCTTCTTCCACCTGTTGTGTCGCCATTTTCGTGAGCACTTTCAACACCTCGTTGTGTCTCCAGGTGTATCTGTTAAGAGCTAGGTTGCAGTTTGACAAAATATGCTTCATGGTTCCTAGCTTACCGCATCTACACTTGTTGTCCTCCTGTACCTTCCATCTGACAAGGTTCACCGGTGAAGGCAGAACATCATACGTAGACCGGAGAAGAAAGCTCAGCCTTGATGTATTCCACTTCCAGATGTCACTCCACCCGACTTTTCTTTCCACTACATGCTCTTCCCATCTGGTCATTTGTCCTTGCTGGCTACACTTAATGAGATGAATTTCTCGCCTCTCTGCCTCCATCTTTTGCATATGTCTTGTTGCAGCTTTTCTTCTGTCTCGCTGAGACATTTTCCTGAAAGGTCTAAAGTCGCCATTACCTAGCCCTAATCTGTCAGGTTGCGCTGGACCGACAATGTCCCCATGCTCCAATGCAGAGATGATCTCGTTAGCTGCAACTTCTGCCTTCCACTTTCTGGCTGTTTTGACATCTGGAGGTTTTCCACTGATCTCCTTATCCCTTGATTCTCTCAACATCAAAACGGTTCTAATCTTGCCTGCTTTGTAGATCTCCACAATTGACGTGAGAGGTAGTTGAAGCGCACCTCTATGTCTGTACAGGGATGACGTGTTAATGGTACGGGGTAGCCCCAGCCACTTCCTGATGTAGCTGTTACACTTTCTTTCGATCATCTCAACTCTTGACAAAGCAACTTCATACATTGTCAGTGGCCACGCCAATCGAGGGTAGAGGGCAAACTGTAGACACCATATCTTGTGCTTTCCTGGAAGCTTTGTCTGGTCAATTGCTTTCAGCCCATTTTCAGCCTGCTTCATGATTTCCACGCCTTGACTCCTATCAGACAGAGTTCCTGAGTACCACCGACCCAAACTTTTCACGGGTTGTTCTTTTACTGTGGGCATTTGCTCCCCTGCAATTGTGAACTTCAGTTGCTTCTGTTTTCCTTTGTTAATAGTCAGGCTTCTAGACTTTTTAGCTTTAAACTTCATCCTGGCCCAGGTGATAAGCTTATCGAGCCGATTCAACACACTTTGCATTGTGTCTCCATCTCTTGTCAGTAGGGTCACATCATCCATAAAGGCTTTCTTTGGTGATCTCACCTTTGCTTCTTCTTCACATTCTGCAGATCTCAGTAGCATCTCCATTACCAGGATGAACCAGATGACCGATATAGAGCAGCCAGCTGCAATCCCAATCTCTAGTCGGTGCCATTCCGTTGTGAAATTTGCGGTTGAGAATCGCATCTGGAAGTTACTATAGTATTCTCTCATAATGTTTTGCACCTCTTGTGGGACGTAGAAAAAATCCATTGCCTTCATCAGCAATTTATGGGGAACAGACCCGTAGGCATTCGCCAGATCCAACCACACTACGTTTAAACTTTCCTTGTTTTTCTTGGCCTCTTGGATTGTGTCCCAAATGGTGAAAGCATGCTCGATGCAGCCTGGGATCCCTGGTAACCCGGCTTTCTGTACCGTTTCATCCACATAGCCGTTACTTTGCAAATATGCTACAGTCCTCTTTGCAAGTATTCCCATAAAGATCTTGCACGTCACGTTGATGATTGAAATAGGTCTGAACTGTCCTATCTCCTTTGCATTTTGTTCTTTGGGTAGATACACGCCCTCCGCTCTGCACCAATCTTTGACGATTTCTTTGTCTTTCCAAAGGCCTCTTAGCATCTCAAAGAGGGTGTGTCTCAGCGTGTCGCAATACTTGAACACCTTTAAGACACGCCATCTCCTCCAGGTGCACTTTTTGCTCTTGCTTTTTTTACGAACTCATCTACTTCTTTCTCTCTAATTGGTCCCAGGTAATATTTGACGACGGGGGCAGCTGGACGCTTCAGGCCTCTCATATAAGGAAGCGGTTCTTCTCTTCTTGAATCGCTGTACGTCTGCTTAACATAAGCATCGAGTTCCTCTTTCGTACATTCCAATTTACCACTCCGTGCCTCTGTGAACAGTTTTTTTGCTGCTTCATAAGGATTCTTCAGAAATTGTTCACGTTCCCTTTTTCTCTCTTTTCTCCTGGTACACCTTCTTTCGTGCCTCTGTAGGTCTCTGCTCTTTTTCTTAAGATCTTCAAACAAGATTCTTAGGCCTTCTATCTCTTCTGGTGGTGCGTACTTTTTCTGCTTTTGCAAGTCTCGTTTCTGTTTTCTTAGCTGTGCAAGTACTCTCTGCCTTCTACTCAATCCACTTTTCTTCTCCGTCTTTTTCTTTCCTTCACAAATACCAAACTCTTTTATTGCCGAGTCATAGATAATGGTCGCAAACGCACTCAATATTTCTTTAGCATCTCCTCTGTTAGAACTCTTTTTGACTTCTTTCAATTTCTTCTGGACTTCTTCTTCTAACGTCTTGTATTTTGCCTTCTCGTTAGCAGCAGGCTACAGTATTCTGGGTTTCCGTAACCCTGGTTCCGTTTGCTGTTCCATCTCTTGCTGAGACAGGGTGAAAGGAGAGTCGACTGAAGCACTAATCGCTCCGCTGTGGTTTTCATCCTGGGATGATTTGCTTCGCGTCTTACAATCTGACGATCTGCACTGTCTTCTCTTCTTTAAACAGACTTTTCCCTGGTGCACTCTCAGCCCTCGCCAGGTATCGAACTTTCTGTAGCACTGCTCGCACATAAAGCTGTTCTCTTGATTCTCTTTCTGCATTGTCCTTTTAACGCTTAGGTCATTGTCCATTGAATCCGTCCTTGTGGATCCATCCTCTACTCCCCCCTCTCGGTGGATCCCGAGGATGTCTTTTCTATTGGTTGACGTAACTTATATTTACAGTGACCTGGGTAGTTAGCCCCTGCCACCGTCGGTCTTTCCCGACGTCCTCGGTCTTTCCCGATGTCCACCCGTCACTCCGGGTTGTCGTCCTGTCTTTCCAGGATGTCCGTAGCATACACCTGCTACTGGTAGGTACGTAGTCTAAACAGCCGTATGCACTGCTCACCGTCGAACGCTCCGTATCCCAGACTCTAGCATGGAGATCATCAGGAGAGAATGCGTCGCTGTTTCGGGCTCTTCCTCTCTACAGCTTTTCTGACGCACCGAGCCCCCTCACCGATGTGAGGTCTCCATGTTAGTTCGACTGTATAAATATATTTATTTTATTTTATTTTGTTTCGTATTTCCTTATCTTTATAACACCAAGTGTTGTTTTGTGGGTTTTATCATCTAACATAAGGCTTTTGTCAGAATGACCGTAGATGTGTGTTGCTCTTAGAGTATGTATGTATCTATATATAACTCCAAAAGTCTTGTATCTAAATTCCTGCATGTGGTTGAATGATGCATTTGATGTGAATGTACATTTTGTCAGCTTTACTTCTCTTTTCATATTGAATTTTAATGAGAGTAATATATAATTTAAATGTTTTATGTATACCTGCATGTGTTTTTACCGTCCTGTAGAGCGAAGAAAAATTTCCCTCTGGGGTAATAAAGTACTATCTTATCTTATCGTTATCGTTATCTTATCTTATCTCTTCCTGTAAGGCCTTTGTTCATGGACCACCCCAGAAGGAGGGATGTTTTTCTGGTTCACCGTCCTTGACCTGGATGTGGACAATGACTTCATTGACGTCTTGAGAAACAAGGGCGTGTCCATCCTGGCCGGATATTACTTCCTTGTGGGGTCCAAGAAGAGCTCCAGCCTGCGTCTGTCCTTTTCTCAAGCTAGTCAAGAGGTCATTGAGAAGGTAGGGACGAGAAGAGCGAATATACAAATACGTCATGGTTTATGTACTCTCCCTTATTTCCTATTTTCTTAAATTTAAATTATATGCTTTTTATATTATACTTGGAGTTGTTTTAGCATTGCACTTCCGTTAAAATATATCCTTGTGAAATGTGAAATATAAAAATGTGCATTAATTACTCCGCGCACTATAGCCTATTCGCCTTCTACTTCTAGGGCCTAGATACATATCCCTCTGTAGTCCTAAGCAAAGTAGGCCCAGTAAGAATTTTGAAACTTCGCTGCGAAGTGCGCTTACTATGGGCACCCAAACAAACACTAGATCTCGTCTCCCAGTCTCGCTATCCCTTATAGGTCTAGTTGAATATAGATCTAGGAGCAAATCTTTCTACGTTGCCCTTAATTTTATTTCAAATAGAGTCAAATGATGAGCACCATAATGAACCGGGATTTCGTCAGAGTATGATGCTGTTACGTTCAGTTAATTAAGTAACATCTTTTCTGGAATAAAATAAGCATTTGTTCTAATGGGTCATCATAATAATATGTGACTTGGCAGGTGCAGCTGAACTGCCCTCTTTCAACTTACTTAGATCTGAGTTAAGACAACTGACGTTTGGGAATTGTTTTTTCCGTCCAGACCAGACATTGTAGCAGCACACCAGTGAAACACAGCAGGTGGACAGTGGACACTTGCCTAAATTTTAATTCTCAAAATGACTGATCAAGAATCTACAATATAACTGAATAGCGGAATCCACTTAGATCTTGATCTAGATCTAGAATATCTAGGCCTATATCAGCTTGATGAATGTATGATAATAAAATATTTAGCACTACATTATTTTGAAATTTGAAAGTCACTTTGTCAAACAATAAAACTCCCACAGTTTGGCTAACCGGCATTGCCTTTCGAATTTTTTTTTACAGCTGTTCGATTACTACATAAAATGATATACTAACCAATACAATCAACTATAGAAACGAAAGAAGATTAAACTTTAAAACAATATGTAATGGGAAAATATGATATCAAACTATATACGAGTATAACACTCTTGGTTAATTACTTCTTTTCTAATAATAAAAGTTACTTCTCCTGTTATTCTGATATTCTGACCTCCCATTATGAAATCAAGAATATTGGAAATCGAATAGATTTAGATCTAGATTTTGAATCTATGTGAATTCTGCAAAAACCTGACCTGATAGACAAAAACTAAGTAATGTGGAATCAGCACATCAGTTTCCAAATAACTTGGACAACTTATGTTGCTGAAAAGTGAAAAGCCTTTTTTTCATCTCTGACCAATGTAATGCAATGCGCTAAATCTAGATCTAGATCTGGATAGATCTAAATAATATAAATCTAGATCTAGAGAATAACTCTTTTCCTTTGGTTTGTTTTGGTTACGAAGTTTAACATCAAAATCAAAGTCATCTCTATTCTAACGACAGGCCTATTAATGCAATGTCTTTCAACTTGAGAATCGTACGTTTTCTGATTATTTTGCTTATATGTATTAACGTTATGACTGTTTAATTTGGGGTTTGTATCACGGAGGGAGACATACGGATGGATAGCACAACTTGTAAATTAGCGTGGCTAAAAGTAAAGGAAAAGAATCCAGATTTTTCCCAATTCTCAATCTGACTCCGACGGGCATGAAAATGTTGTTTTCATGTGAGAATCTAGAAAGGACCCACTTGTCCAATTGGCTGGTCATTTGAGCTTTGTTGGTACGGAAATATTTCGCCAGCTGAGTTCAGTATGGTATAAACAATGTTTTTACACTGGTTATGGTGGCAGACCAAGATTTATACTACTTGTGAAATTGCCAGTTGCAATCATTCGTTGAAACTGGTGATTACAACTTGGCAATTTCACTCGTAGTTTAAATCATGATCTTACACCATAACTCATGTAATAAATTCTTTTTATCCACTTTTGTACGAGTAAACACACTGAAACAAACACAAAAAGAAGACGGTATGCATTGTACATACTTGTTTTATGGGCACAATTTGAAAAGATATTCCTGCACCTGTCTGCCCGCCATATGTTGTTAGCTTTACACCGAGATCGTAACACATGTGACAACTGGGGCTGTGGTGGGCTATCCAGTTGTGGTGGGCGCTGGAGTTGTGGTGGGTTCTGGGGTTGTGGTCGGTTCTGGAGTTGTAGTCGGTTCTGGAGTTGTTGTGGGTTCTGGGGTTGTAGTCGGTTCTGGGGTTGTAGTCGGTTCTGGAGTAGTTGTGGGTTCTGGGGTTGTAGTCGGTTCTGGGGTTGTAGTCGGTTCTGGAGTAGTTGTGGGCTCTGGAGTAGTTGTGGGTTCTGGGGTTGTAGTCGGTTCTGGAGTTGTTGTGGGCTCTGGGGTTGTAGTCGGTTCTGGAGTTGTAGTCGGTTCTGGAGTAGTTGTGGGTTCTGGGGTTGTAGTCGGTTCTGGGGTTGTAGTCGGTTC
>NW_004797621.1:118831-119644 GCF_000002075.1 Aplysia californica | reverse complement strand
GGGTTGTGGTTGGTTCTGGGGTTGTGGTTGGTTCTGGGGTTGTTGTGGGTTCTGGGGTTGTTGTCGGTTCCTGTGTTGTGGTCGGTTCCGGGGTTGTGGTCCGTTCTGGGGTTGTGGTAAGTTCTGGGGTTGTGGTATCGGCATCGCTTGTTGTTGCTGAATTGGTTGTTGTGAATGCATTAGTTGTTGTGGGCATCTGAGATGTTGTAGCCGTATCACTTGTTGTAGTTGCAGCCTGGGTTGTTGTGGCCGCATCGCTTGTTGTTTCAGAATTGGTTGTCGTGACTGCATTAGTTGTTGTAGGTTCTTGGGTTGTTGCATCGCTTGTTGTTGCTGCATCGCTTGTTGTAGCAGAATTGGTTGTTGTGGTCGCATCGCTTGTAGTGGCAGAATTGGTTGTTGTGGCCGCATCGCTTGTTGTTGCAGAATTGGTTGTTGTGACTGCATTAGTTGTTGTAAGTTCTGGGGTTGTTGCATCGCTTGTTGTTGCTGCATCGCTTGTGGTAGCAGAATTGGTCGTTGTGGCCGCATCGCTTGTAGTGGCAGAATTGGTTGTTGTAATTGAATCACTTGTTGTGGGCAATTGAGATGTTGTGGCCGCATCACTTGTTGTGGCAGAATTTGTTGTTGTAACTGAATCACTTGTTGTGATCTCCTCGGTTGTAGTTGCAGCCTGGGTGGTTGTGGCTGCATCGCTTGTTGTGGCAGAATTGGTTGTTGTAACTGAATCACTTGTTGTGGGCATCTGAGATGTTGTGGCCGTATCACTTGTTGTGATCGCCTCGCTTGTAGTGGCAGAATTGGTTGTTGTGA
>NW_004797621.1:115935-117177 GCF_000002075.1 Aplysia californica | reverse complement strand
CACACACACACACACACACACACATACATACACACACACTCACACTCACACATCCTATTATTATGTCTCACATCTCGCCCTCTCGCAGTCTTTCTCTGATACTCCCACTCCTTCTCTCTCTTTGTACAGTGCTCCATCTTTTTGTCTTTACGTTTGTGTATCATGATTTCTTTTTTGTCCACCTCCTGAGTTTGTTTATTTCCCTAACCTGTCCTGAGTTGTGTCACGCCTCATCGCGCTGTTGAATTACTCCAAGTCTGACGCCCTTCCTCTCTCTCTCTCTCTCTCTCTTTGTGTATATCTCTCTCCCTCTCTCTGTATCTCTCTCTGTATCTTTCTCTCTCTCTCTCTCTTTCTCTCACTCTCTTTCTTTCTTTCTTTCCTTTTCTCTTTTTGTCGTTCTTCTTTTCCCTGTGCTCTATGTCTCTGTCTATGTCTGTCTGTTTGTCTGTTGTCCATCCCCCTCTTCCCCCCCCTTTGGGAATGACCTAAAGACACTACAGTCAGTGGCACTGCCCCGGGGGTTGAGCAAGTAAGTCAAAAGACGCTTGGATAACAATAACAATATCGTGCTACTCGGCCTGAGCACTATTTCCTGTCCGCAGTGTCGTCATACAATTCCCAAAAAATAATTGTTAGATCTAGGCCTAGATCTATCTCTGCGTGCATTTTATATTTTGCCATTACATATGACGTCGCCTGATCTAGATTTCTAGGCCTAGGCTTCGGCGTTTAAATTAGCAGGGGGTAGTGTCTAGATCTACATTCTCTAACGTTAGGCCTAGAGAACGTATACAAGGGCTGCTGTCTACGTTCTCTAGGCTAGTGTTCAGTGCTTCCAAGCAAGGCATACTATATATAATATCCCGGTCTTGGAAGGGGGTTTTTCTTCTCCTGAGCCAGAAATTATTCTCTTTTTTATAATTAGACTCACAGACCAAGGAAAGCCACTATATTGAACTTTAACCAGGCCTAAATTGGTAAAAGGAAAAGTACAGATCTAAATCTAAATCTAGATTCTAGACCTACTTTGTGTAAAAGCTACACCCCCAAAATCAAAATTCGGCTCAAAATCATGGAATTTGAGTTGTAGGCATTTTTAGCTTCCTCAACATCTCCTACAAGTATTTCATGGCATAAGAACAATCAAAAACCGTATTTTTCCCCGTACCGGACATGTTTGTAACCGCCATTTCCTCATAAAATCAGTATTTTATTTTTCTTTATCGGCCGTTTTCTCAA
>NW_004797621.1:114599-115835 GCF_000002075.1 Aplysia californica | reverse complement strand
GTGAGGGGGTGTATAATTTAAAATTTTTGGGAATATACGATTATTTTAACCACCATCACAATGGTCATTACCATAATCCTCTTCATCATCATCATCGTCACCACAAATTATGTCTTAACAGCAAGCTCTATGCACTTTACAATCTTCAGTGTATATTATTACCACAGTAATAGCCATGATAACTTTCTGAAACAATCTCAACTTCCTGGGACTCGGAAGCATGAAATGCACGCTGCCATTTTAAAGCACTAAAATTAAGGCACTAAAATACTGACAAGAGCTTTTGCTGCATATGGCCGGGCACCTTTTAATACTCACGGTTTGATGTGCGCACTGGTGTCCTGTGAATAAATTACGATGAATTCTTAGTTTTAGTTTTCGTAAGAGTTTTACGGCACTCGCAACACAATAAGGTCATATAAGTGCAAAGATTAGAGGTGTGGCAAGAGAGTAACAAACACAAACACAAAATAGAAGGACGGGAGAAAAGGACGATATATGTTTGATAGGAAAGAAGGAGCAAACCACACCCTGGGTTCAGTAGCCTGTCATATCAGTGTGGTAACAATAAATATATACGTGTAAAATTAATATTATAACACATTGAGTTGCGTTTTGGTCTACAATTAGTTCAACCAGGAACGTTTGGAACGCCAAAATGGACAAAGCCGTAAAAGCAATGTGGGGTAAAAAACTAGATCTAGATCTACTGCGTAGGACAGCATTTTTAAAGGGAGGCGCTGTTTGCAACGCCGCGTTCTGAATAGCTCCCATGCTATTTGAAACGTCGGGTTCTGATTAGCGCCCATCCTATTTGAAACGCAAGTATTAGATCTAGATCTAGATCTAGTAGCCATCGTTTCTACTTAGATCTAGATCTAATAATATTATTGTAGTTTTGTCTGAATTAATTGTGGAAGCTTTCTCAGTTTCTTGATAAACCTCCTAGGATTTGACTCCTTTTTTATGACGTTGACTTATTCCGATCAATATTGGGTAGATCTAGATTTCTAGATCCAACAATTGTTTCTGACACTGACATTGTTTGCCCAAAAAGTAGTCTTGGTCATCTCTCATAATCATAATCATTTGAGTTGAGTTTGAGCAAGTAATTTTCTTTTTTTATAGTAGAAGGTTTTACGGCGCTCGCAACTGCATAAGGTCATAATATGAGCGCCAAGGGGTGTGTGTCAACAGAGAAGTCTTTACAGGGAATCAGACTTAGACTGCTCACCT
>NW_004797621.1:111553-113014 GCF_000002075.1 Aplysia californica | reverse complement strand
CCGAGTCTCTTTAGTCTCTGATTTAAAGCTATTCTTTTCTTTCATTCAAATGCAAAGAGGTTATATAGTACTGCAGGAGCTCTCAGCTGTGAAGTCACCCACGTGAAAGAACGGGGGTTGCATGTGTCCACCCCAGGGCGCGGCCAAATGTAAAGCTTCCCTCTGGGATAATAAAGTGTCATCTTTATCTTAATCTTAATCTTAATGTCGGAGAGGTATAGAAACAGCACCGCCTCGCTGGGTGTCTCTTGCAACGCCTATGAGAGATCTTCGCTCAGTGGAAAGTGTTTTGTCACAGTGCGCACTCAGTTAAGGGTTTTTTTCGGGTTTTTTTTTTCCTTTATTTTTTTTTTTTTTGCTTTTGTTTATTTGTTTGTTTGGTTTTTATTTTGGTTCGTTTGTTTTTGTTTGTTTTTGTTTTGTTTGTTTGTTGTGTTTTGTTGTTGTTGTTTTGGGGGTTTTTTTTGGGGGGGTCTTTTTTTAAATTTTAGTTTGTTTGCTGTTGTTGCTGTCTTTGTTTAATCATGTAACATGCATATTACTGTCATGTATACCGCATCTTTGGAGATACATAATTGCTCATGTGGGCTATAAATGAACGATAGAAGGAGATACTATACTTTTATACTTACAAAATGGATTGCTATTACGTCGTGTTGGCTACTGTCTCTTTCTACTGATGCAGGAAGATGTTTGTCTTCGTCAATATTGTTGTCGTCGTGTTGTGGCGTTGGTGGCCTAGTGGTCAGGCTACCGGACTCGTAACCGTGAGGTTGTCGGTGGCCTAGTGGTTAGGTTACCGGACTCGTAATCGTGAAGTTGTCGGTGGCCTAGTGGTTAGGTTACCGGACTCGTAATCATGAGGTTGTCGGTGGCCTAGTGGTTAGGATACTGGATTTGTAATCGTGAGGTTGCGGGTTCGGGGGTTTGAGACGCGGGCCCAACATTGTGTCCTTGGGAAAGGCACTTCACACGAATTTTCTTCACTTCACCCAGGTGGGAATGGGTACCAGGCCATAGACAGCGAAAGATCTTGTCAGTATGTTAGTGTTTTAGCGCCTATAAATGGCTACTTGCACTGTATGCTTCCCAGGAAGTTGAGGTTGTTTCAAAATGCTCTCAGGTCTGTTGGGGTAGTAGTATAGATTGTGAAGCGCATACGGCTTGCTGTTGAGCGGAGATTTCCGCCATACAAATGCTGTCTATTATTCCCAAAGTCCGCCACGACTAGATCTACTCTTACGATGAGTGAGCTGTGCGTGGCTTTGTTTGTCAACTTAACAACGTGATGTCTAGGAAATCTTATACTTTTTGTGTGGAGTGGAACCCGTTGGCGACACTTCGAGCAATAAAATCACTGATGTAATGCAGTGCCTGCTGATGGTATTCTGTGGGTGATGTCAGGGTTCTTATAAAAGGTGTTAAGATTTGGTTCATTACCTTATGATATATATATATATA
>NW_004797621.1:104425-107127 GCF_000002075.1 Aplysia californica | reverse complement strand
CACACACACACACACACACACACACACACATACACAAAGTCTCGACTTACACTCGCCAGGTAAAAAATATGAAGCTCGTGTGCTGCCAATTGATGCCTTACCAATGACGCTGTCCCACACCGCTGTATCTATTCGGAGACGTCTCCGACGCAGATACACCAATCAATATGTGAGGCATCGAGGTGGAATCAGGCGCTCGTCATAATAAAAAGTTGAAGAAAACAGTCTTTTTTTCGCCGGTTCGGGAATTACTTTCGAATTTTTATTTTAACTCAACACCTTTTATGTCCATTTACGTATACATTTTTGTGTGGATTTTACTCACAACAAAACGTTGATAAATGGACCAAAAAATGTTTATTTTTATTTTTCAATTACTCTCAAGCTATGGAAGTTACCAAACTTTGGTGGCCATTATCTTGATAATTTTACATCTGAAACAAGGTGACCCTTCCTTTTTTAATCACATTTCTATTCAATATAAATGGATATTTTTTCACCCAAAGGAAGCCAAATGAACAAGCTTTAAGATGATACCAATAACCCTGTATGTCCAAAAATTGACGAGCGCCTGATTCCACCATGTCGTGACACATATGCTTTGTGCCTCTAGACCAAGTAAAAAATATGGGGGATTACCGAGGGGCATGCCTACCTGTTTTAACCCATAATTTGATATGTTGCGGTTAGGTTTGAAATGTTCTTGAAAATAATTTATATGCGACAGTTTTAGTCGCTATATATGTGTGATCTGCAGCAAACAATACGCAGTTTGATCCCCCAAAGCAGTGCATCTGTGTGCGGGAGTGCGTCTCCGAATAGTTTCTTGGTGCTCGCCGGAGACGTCTCCGAAAATATTCTGTCGTCCCATGCAGATCAAGTGTAGAAATAGATACTGTACACTGCACTAAACACACACACACACACACACACACACACACACACACACACACACACACACATACATACATACATTGAACATATTATTTAGCACACAACAGTTTCCAATAGTATTTAAAAGTTTTTCTCTTCTTTGCTTGTCTCAGTTCTCAAAACACTGTTCTATTTACAAAGTGGGCAGCTGTGCCTCATTTAGATTACCCTTTCAAAGAATTCCGCCTTCGCCCTTAATCACGGCTCCAAGATCTGGAATGCTTTGCCCAGTAGTTTATGAGAGATCTAATCCCTTAAAATTCATTCAAATGTCAGCTCAAGCGATTTCTGTTTTTAAACTAATGAGATCTAGATCTATATTTAGAGAAAGAGATTTTTGTCAGAACGTAATACATTGTTTGTATTGTTATATTCTGAAGCTCTCCGAAACTGTGTCCTTTAATCGGGGTTAAACAGCATATAAATGCTTTGTATTATTATTATTAGTTGATCGAAATACTGGACATAATTAATTTTACGAAGTCACTTAAAACCCGCCGACTCTCGGGGTGTAGAGGTGCGGTTTTCACCTCTTATTCAGAAAAAAATTCTTCCCTGAAATGGTCGCTTTTACGCAGAAGGGGGCTATCCCGAAAAATGCTGTTTTGAGAAAATTGAAGGTAACGTCTTTGCCGCTTGTTCAGTTTCTTGAAAAGACAAGGAGAGGTTTCTCTATAACCTAACAAATATACACACCAATGAAACCAGACTTTTCCTACAGGTAGGGCAATGCTCATTTTTGGTGTAGGTCAAGTAGGTCAAGATTTCTGGAACCCCCCGAAATCTGGGTTAGCCCGCTTGTCCTTAAAAGCGACCAAATGTTCTCCTTTCACAGCCTTCCCTCTTCCCTAGCCACGCACTGTCATCTGCTTCCATCTCCACTGAATGCAAGAGACCCCTACTAAGTATATGTAGCAAAATAAGCGATCACATCCGACGTAAAAAAAACAAACAGTTGCACTGCAGGTTGAAGAACCAGAAGTCGACAAGGCCTGCATTTGAGATTTAGAAGGGAAACGCAAAGAAGAAGAGAGAGGGGGCTCTCATGGCATAGATGTTAAGGTGTTCACCTCTCATTCAAAGGTCCCGGGTTCGAATCCGGGTAGCGACGGAACAATTTTCTTCTCTAAAATTGTCTCTTTTTACCTCCTTTCCTGCTCTTCAACAATGTTCTGTCGTCTGCTTTCGTCTCCAATTTCTGCCCCCACCCCCTCACCTCTTTTGCCTCTCCTCTAGGCTCCTGACGCTTTTTGCAGCCTTTCTACAGCTACTCCTTGGCTCCTTTTTACTGTCGTCTTTCAGCCACACCCCTGGTCTTCTGGTAGGAAAGATCTACACCTAGCCCTATCGGACAAGGGAGAAAAAACTCGACGTCCTTTGTGCAAGATCCTTTGGTGGTCTAAAATCGATAAGAGTAGGCTTCTGCCGCCACCCTGGCAACATTCAAAAGTTCCTACCAACTGAAAATACTAGATGTGTCCCGCACGCTCATATGACCTTATTATGCAGTTGGAAGCGCCGTAAAACACTGAACCAAAATATATTTTAAAAAGACTTGATGCCCCAAACAAAAATGACAAACATAGAGGACAACAATCGCCTCCCTTCATCCCCAAATTAGTTGACCTTGTAAGATGACCATACAGGGAAAAGTAGAGGCTATACCTGAGCCCTCTTTTGGGAGGTCACTTGACCTACTACTCACATCCAGGCTCTCCCCTCTCTATGTGGCCACTAATGTGTTTTGTGTTTGTGTGTGTGTGGGGGGG
>NW_004797621.1:101653-103738 GCF_000002075.1 Aplysia californica | reverse complement strand
TATTATTATTATTATTATTGTTATTATTATTATTATTTTTGTTTTACACATTATGTCTCACAATGACGGAGCATGTGCAGACCGCTGGTTCAGTTGGTGTTATTAAAAGCTTTGGCGCGAAAGGTTATGATGCAATTCCGACTCTACTGGGACTTTCTTGAACTGGTATAGTCTCCGAGAAGTTGCAGAATTGGTCTACCCGTTTGTTTCTGTCCTGTTGGAAGTGGAAGTGGAATTTCTAAATGCTCAAAATGTGACAAATATTTCTGTGCCAGAAGTGGTCTTATTAAGTTCGATATTTTTTTTTTATGCGCAAATTCGATACTCCTCGAAACTGGGAATATTATTACGCTCTTGGGGCGGTGGGAGGTACAAGTACTGCTGAAAATATACATTTATGGGGATGGAAGGGTTTAGATTATGTTCTTGTCTTCGTAGAAATTGAGCTTTGTGTCTTCCTTCTGTTTCTGTTCTGTAATGTTCCTCAGAGCGATAGTGCAGGTATTTTTTGTTTGCACTTTCCCCACCCCATCCCATGTACCATTTTGGGATTGTGCCTAATATCTCTGAATTTGTGTTGCCAGATCAGCGCTTTTAGTATGCAGTGGACACATACTTTGTCTAATTAGCAGCTGATTAAAGGCAATGTTCCAGGACATTTTGATCCTTCATAAACACACACACACACACACATACACGCACAAAAAAGAAACGCTAATTTGTATTATTCGTAATGTGCCTTATTGTTAACAGCCTTTTATTTGAAAATAAAAAATAAAATAAATCAGGATTGAAAAAATGTCTTTAAATAGAGACGAAAGAGTGGTATGCATTATCAAGACGCATAATTTTATGAACAAAATCTGGAGAGTTAATCCAACACGTGTCTGTCTTTCTTATGTTAATTTCTACACAGACGTAGTGGCAGTTCTGGTTGGTGCAGTTGTTGTGGGCCTGGCAGTTGTTGTGGGCGTGGCAGTTGTTGTGAGTTATGGTGTTATGAATTGTGGTGTTGTTGTGAGTTGCGGTGTTGTTGTGGGTAGTGGTGTTGTTGTTGACGTGGCTGTTGTTGTGGGTGTGGCAGTTGTTGCGGGCGTTGCAGTTGTTGTGAGTTGTTGTGCTGTTGTGGGTAGTAGTGTTGATTTGGGAGGTAGGTTTGTTGTGGGTAACAGTGCTGTTGTGGGCGTGGCTGGTGTGGGTGTGGCTGTTGTTGTTGGTGTGGCAGTTGTTGTGGGCGTGGCAGATGTTGTGGGCGTGGCTGTTGTTGTGGGCGTGGCAGTTGTTGTGGGTGTGTCTGTTGTTGTGGGCGTGGCAGTTGTTGTGGGTAGAGGTGTTGTTGGGAGTTATGGAGTATTTATTGTGTATGGTGGGAATGTAGTGGACGATGGGATTGTTGTTGATTATGTTGTTGTTGTTGTTATTGGTTATGTTGTTGTTTTTGTTGTTTATGTTGTTGTTGTGGATTATGTTGTTGTTGTTTATGTAGTTATTGTGGGTTAAGTTGTTTTTGTTGCTGGTTATGTAGTTGTTGTCAGCTATAATATTGTTGTTGTTTATGTTGCTGTTGGTTATGTAGTTGTTTTCAGTTATATTGTTGTTGTTGTTGTTGTTGTTGTCGAGTGTTGCGTAGTTGTTGTAAGTTATATAGTCGCTGTTGGTGCGGGACTACTGGTAGTTGCAGGGTTTGTTGTAGGTTATACATAGCAGTTGTGGGTGCTGCAGATGTTGTTGTTGTTGGTAGTGGTGTTGGTGTGACTGTTGTGGGTGCAGGGATAAATGTGGGTTATAAAGTTGTTGTTGGTACAGGAGTTGTTGTTGTTGGTACTGACGTTGTGGTTGGTTTTGAAGTTGTAGTGAGCTCTGGCATTGTTTTTGCCATTGCAGTTGTTGTTGGTGTTGCAGTTGTTGTTGCTGGTGTTGCAGCTGTTGTTGTTGGTTACGCAGTTGTTGTATCTGCTACAGTTGTTGTTGGTGCTGCAGTTGTTGTTGCTGCTGCTGTCGTTGTTGCTGCTGCTGTCGTTGTTGGTGCTACAGTTGTTGTATCTGCTGCAGTTGTTGTATCTGCTGCAGTTGTTGTATCTGCTG
>NW_004797621.1:98137-99377 GCF_000002075.1 Aplysia californica | reverse complement strand
AGACAGACAGACAGACAGACAGACAAACAGAGAGAGAGAGAGAGGGGGACAGACAGACAGACAGGCAGACAGACAGACAGACGAACAGACAGAGACAGAGAGACACAGGCAGAGAGAGGGAGGGGCTAACATCTTTCGTTACTCACGATTTGATCTTGATGAGGGGGGCCTGTGAATGAAAATAATGGGTAGAGTAATAGCCGCTGTAGTATCAGTGTGACGATCAATGTCCGCATGTAATTTATATAGATATTATTGACACAGCTGATGGTTACATGTTGGCTGGCAATAACTTCAATAAAGAGTGCAGGTGAAATGACATTTTGTCAAGATACAGACCCGTTCTACGAACGGTGATACAGTGATAGAAAATCCCAAGATAAAACGTTTGTACCCGATTCATTGCCGTAGGACCTCTGTGTAGACAACATTGCTTGTATGTGCGCCATCTGGAACTCCGTCCTGGGCAGCAGGTCTCTTTGCATGTATCCTAATAGAGTCCCTGGACCCAACACGACTCTTTGCGACATACAATTGTCCATGTGAAAAAATAATCGCCCAGTAAAGAAACCCCTATCTTTTTCAAAGTCTGTCTCTGAGCTTTGTTGGCAGTCATTGCAAAAGCCTAAATGTACAAAAGGGCCTTAATGTAATAAAGCGTGTGTTCTTTTTTGTTTTTTGTTTTTTTTTCCCCCTGATGTGAGAAAATTCGAATTCATACTTAGAAAGCAGGAAGGTATTTAGCTAGGTAGCTAGGTAGCTCAGAATATGACTGTATGTGTGTGTGTGTGTGTGGTTGGGTGTGTGTGTGTGTGTGTGTGTGTGTGTGTGTGTGTATGTGTGTGGGTGTGAAAGAGAGAGAGAGAGAGAGAGAGAGAGAGAGAGAGAGAGAGAGCATAGTCTACATGTATTTGTGTAAAAGCATGTCTGTTTATTCTTTTCAATGAGCACGTGTGAATGTAGTGCATGATCAAGTAGGCTAGGTACTTCAGTGAACGCGCTCATTACAGCTTGATTCAGCTTCGGAAAGTCCTATTAAGTTTTGTTTCCGGACATGACGACTCTTTGCGACAGTGGTTTCAATCTCACATCCTCCTCCCTCGAGCCTCCTAAAAACCCCCCAAAAAACCCAACCCCCCAAAAAAAACACACAAAACAAACAACAACCCCAACTCGACCAACTCTATTCTGTCGTGCCCATACAGACACAGTAACAACGCACACATATAGAGTGATAATA
>NW_004797621.1:93967-98037 GCF_000002075.1 Aplysia californica | reverse complement strand
TGTATTTGTTTGGGGTTTTTTTAAATTGGTTTGTTGTTGTGTTTGTTTGTTGGTAGGTATGTGTGTTGGTTATTGTTTGTTCACCCGGGTGTATGATCTCGAGATAGAGGGGGTTGGAAGGGGGGGGGACACAGATTTTCGTACAAGTTTTTTTTTTCAAACTTCTCAATATCATTTCTTTTTTTTATTTACTTACTTTTATAGACATAACGTGACTTAATTAAGCAGCAAAAGGACGCCAATGGGTTCTTACGAGTTAGGAAAAAGCAACAAGACAACTGTCTAAATTGCTACAAGCCCACTAAATGGTAATAATAGTATTATATACGGAACAGACACACACACGTTTTCTTACAGAAAAAAAGCCAACAATAATTTATGGGGGTGGGGGCTACACCCCCAAAGTCCCGCGATTCGGCTCAAAATTATGGAATTTGAGTTGTAGGCATTTTTAGGTTTCTCAGCCTCTCCCACAACTATTTCATCGCATTCGAATCCATAAAAGCCTTATTTCTTCCCATACCGGCCATGTTTTTCTCCACTATTTCTTCATAAAGTTAATATTTTATTTTTCTTTATCGGCCGTTTTCTCAAAATGCGATTTTTCTATATACATGTACTTTTTTTAATAACTCCACCATTTTTTATCCAATCCACATGAAATTTTCACAGAATGAAGAGAAGATGTAATAGTAAAAACTCGAATGTTGAATTTTTTATATATGAAATAGATTTTTGTTGGTGGTGTCCGGAGTGTGGATTTTCACGGATTTTTTGCAAACTTGAATACTACCACAGGAAAAAATTCATTAAAACATTTTAAATTCGTTTAGGAAAAAATCGACAGATAAATCATTTTTAGATCTAATTTTTGCTAACATGCAAGCAAAAAAACAATCAATTTCCATGGAAAATAAGTGCGATATTCATTACGTAAGACATGTCAACAAAACCCAATATGGCCGCTGTATCCAAGGAAACGATACTGCTTTTCTCCAATTTGATTGCGAATTTTAGAATTTTAAGATCCTTACTATGCTTGTTATATGTGTGAAGTTCTTTGGTATAATTTGGTCCAATAGTAAGCGAGATAGCCATCAGGTGTAACCCCCCCCCCCCATTCGACATATGTGCTTAAACAATTTCAAATAGATCTAGTTCGCTACCTTATAATTACAAAGTTCTATCTGCTAGATACCTAGTTTTGAGAAATTTGACACCTGAATTTTCGAGTTCCACAGTATGTCCAACTTTTTCGAATTCTACTCTTTGAATACCTTATGTATTTTGATAACGACTCCGAAAATTCTTTTGGTTTTGATAGAGCAGACAGGACATTTGTTTTCTGCTGGTCGCTTGGTCTTGGTAACTCAAAATGACCAAAAATGTCAGATAGAACTTTATAATTCTGAGGTGGCGAGTTGTTAACGTTTTGTTGAGCTGGGATTTGCGCTGTACAAATGCTGTCTAATATTATTATTGTTATTATTAGAAATAAAAACATGCTTACTGGTACCGACTGTGAGAAGAAAGTCGATGTCGATATTGTGGGCCGGGGGCAGACCGTTGGTACGCTGAAGGACTCCTCCAGTTTTGCTGACTGCTGTCTGTTATACACAGAAAGAAAAAACAAACTGCAGCAAAAATCAGATGAGTACTCTTAAACTCCATGGTCAATGTGGGGGGAAGAATTTGTTCGTCGTGTGGTGTCACAAAGAGTTGAAACGGGCTCCCTCCATTCGTTTTCGCCCGCGCACTGAATCGCTTACGACAAACTTTCAACTTTAAGTTCTATCAGAGACAAAAAGATAAGTTTAATGCACTTGAATGCATTTGAGAATACTTTGTAATGGTCGTCAATTGTGCACCGTTAAGTTCGGGCTATAAGCCGCGGCTTTTTATCATCAGTTTTTCACCCTGAGGCGAGAACAGCGATGCGGCTTTTTTGCGGATTTTCCCCATTGTAGGGGCGTCACCCCCTCTTCTATTTTTAGCATACACCTGAAACATTAAAAAGTTGACATATTTCCCCAACAGACACACACACACTTTAGCGAACCCCAACAGACGGATGAGTACTTTTTGAGATTCCCTTGGAGAACACCCAGACATCCTCGCCTCAAAAGGCAAGCGACAGTGAAATTGAGGCTAAAGTCGGTGAAGAAAACGCTGCCTTAGATTTACAAAGTTATACAAAATTCTATTTTACCTTTTTGGGCCGTTTTTAGTTACTAAGACTGTAAGGTCAGAAACTAAATTTTCTATCTACTCCATCAAGTTAGTAAAATTATTCGGAGTCGTTATCAAGATATTCAAAAAATTGCACTCGAAAAGCTTGACTTGTGAAGCTCAATATTTTTACGTAAAATTTCTCAAAACTAGGCACTAAGCTTATATATATATATATAGGACTTTGTGCTTCTGTGGTAGCGTAAATGTGGGAGGAAACTAGAAACCTTACTCGATCTGCTCATTTCTCTATGTTTTGGGCGGTGGTTTATGTTTGTAATGGGTAGTCAATCCGCATGCATTTTTTAGACCCGAAATTGCAACATGCCGATTTGCAAAACAACATTTTGTTCATCTCAGGTACCTCGGGCAATAAATTTCCACCAACATTTCCTCATTTTACAGCTTAAAATACACGCATGCAAATAATAAAAACAGGCACATCCTCCAAATGTTTTAATATTACGTCATGCCAGTGGCGTCTAGTGGGTTGCAAAGTGGGTGGGGCTCTCTATTATCAAACATTTCGATCGCTGAGATTCAAATTATTTTTAAAAATACATAATGACTGAAAAGACAGTGAAACCACACATATAAAAAGGTTACGTGAAAATATAGATTCCAAAGCATCTGAAAATTGTCAGTGACTATACGACGTAGGAAACCAGGACAATGGACTCACATATGTGATTTGTACAGGAACGAGATCTGTGTCCTCTGGGTTTTTATGTTGAGCAAAATAACGTGCTGATGACTTTTTGGTTGAATTGTGCATACTTCGTGATTAACCATTCCTGGTTAAAATATCTTTTGTTGCTTTCCATTCTGGAAATGGAAAAGGCGGAGACATCATGGAAACAGCTAGAAAAGGATGCACAGGACATGCTTCTCTGGAGAAATGTTGTTGATGGCCTGTGCTCCACTGGGAGTTAAAAGGGCAAGAGAGAGAGAGAGAGAGAGAGAGAGAGAGAGAGAGAGAGACTTTCCATCCACAACGGAGTGATGTTTGGTGTGGTCCAAGTCACACGATAATGAGCCTATCTTCAAGTGATGAAGAACTTAGGCGAATTTCTAATACGTCGTACTCTCTACGATTTACTGTTGCATTGAAGAAAAGATATTAGATTCAAATTGAAAGCAACCTTAGCTCACTGATCCAATACAAAGGTGCTTCTTAAACATATTTCATTTATTGTCTGTTCCCAACATACAGAGCACAGTGAAATCAGATGTACAAAATACACAATACACCACTCTCTGACTGTTAAACCGGTAAAAACCTTCATTTAAGTGTATACACTACACAATTCTAAGGCCAGTGACACCATCACAGAGAGGTGTAGAAAAAAGGGGGTTGGGGGCGCACTAATTACAGTGGAACTCGGATTCAACGAACTTGGATTCAATGAAAACTTGGATTCAACAAAAGGAAGTGGATTCCCCGTAGTTGTTGTGTTGGTTGTTTTTATTGTTGTTGTTTGTTTTTGTTTTTTTGGGGTGGATGTTTATGGGGGTTTTTTTATTTGGTTGAATCCGAGTTTCACTGTATACGCTGTGGTCTCGAGCCGCTAGCCGCTAGCCGCCAGCCGCGAGGGTGTATATAGTCAAACGATACCTACACACGTTGTGCCACAAAGTGCGGCTTCAGCCTTCCAGCTTAAAGGTCTTGAACATCTAGCTCTCACTGGCAAAATTGAAGGTTAACGAGGCGGGCGTAGGCCCAGAGCAACCTACTTAGGGAACCTAAACAAATAGGTAACCGGGAAAGATCAGGGAAACGTAGCTTTTTTAAGAGCACCCGATAGATAGATAGATAGATAGATGTGTGTGTGTGTGTGTGT
>NW_004797621.1:85938-93867 GCF_000002075.1 Aplysia californica | reverse complement strand
TGTGTGTGTGTGTGTGTGTGTGTGTGTGTGTGTGTGTGTGTGTGTGTGTGTAATAAAAAAGACAAATATAGTGTAGGATGTCTAAGCAAATGACCAGTATAGACATATGACTATTATTTACCCAACTTTATCGCGATCCCCCACTCGCCCTCTCTGATTCCTATTTATACAGTATTATTTTATGTTTATTGCTAAAGCAATTTTTTTGTCCTCTAACTGCTTTGCTGAAACAGTTGGTTGGTTTTTATTTTGGGTATTTTGTTTGTTTGTCTATTTTCTTTGCTGTTTTGATGGGTGTGGGGCGGGGGGTAGGAAAAGACACGTATATTACTGTAGACAGATCAATGGTTACATATTATCTTACAGTGGGTGTGTGGGTGGGTGTGTGTATGTGTGTGTGTTTGTGTGTGTATGTATGTGTGTGTGTGTGTGTGTGTGTGTGTGTGTGTGTGTTTGTGTGTGTGTTCATGTGTGTTTGAATAGGTGTATGATTTCTTTTCATAAAAAGGGGGGCTGCTAAAATGACTATCATGAGTCTCAACATGCGTAGAAATACGGTAAACAAATATTTTTTTATTACAAAGACGCTTCCAAAAAAATATATGGGTATTTTTCCATTAAGACTCGGCATGCATGTTCCTGGGAAGTAGGTACGTCCATGAATAAAATGTTCTTGTTTTCTCCTTTTCAAGGGAATCAAGATTTTGGCCGATGTCATTCGAGAACAGAAAGGAGTGACAGAATAACAATACATCTTTGTCACAGTAAGTATATCGTGTTTGGTGTTGTTTTCATGATACAAAATGAAGAAAGGCGGACGATAACATTTGTCTTTTAATTTTGCAATCTTGATTTTCTACTGGCGAGAACAAACGCAATGCATGTAACAAAAAACGCAATGCATGTAACAAAATGGCTTTTAAAAAAACATTTAAAATAGCAACAAATGTACCTTGTAGCATTACCAAAAACAAAAAAAAGAAAGAAAAATAATAATATATTAGTTACGACTGCACGGTGCCAAATGTTATAAAAGAAATATTATTTATTCATGTATGTATTTTAAAGTAGAAGTAAATCATCCATTTGACAATCGTATCTCATGATCCCCGATTTAATTGTTATTGTTGTTCTCTGTTGCTTGTGGTGGACGAACAAAGAGAAATATGGTGAGAGGGTTCGCTTTGTGTTGGGTATTTATTGCATAAATCATTATAATATGCACTCTGAATATTTATTTCTTTTCCTCAGCATGCCTACATAGAAGCAATTCTTTTAAGGGAAGGGGGGGGGGCTACACCCCCAAAATAAAAATTCGGCTCAAAATCATGGAATTTGAGTTGTAGGCATGTTTAGCTTCCTCGGCCTCTCCTACAACTATATCATGGTATGAGAACCCCCCAAAAACCGCATTTTATCCCGTACCGGGCATGTTTGTAACCACCATTTCCTCATAAAGTCAGTATTTTATTTGTCTTTATCGGCCATTTTCTCAAAATGCGACTTTTCTCTATACTTTTTTGAATAACTCCACCATTTTTCATCCAATCTTCATGATATTTTCACAGAATAAAGAGAAGAGGTAATACTAAATATTTGTCTGTTGAATTTTTTATATATGGAATAGATTTTTGGTGGTGGTGTCTGAAGTGTGGATTTTCACGGATTTTTCGCAAACTTGAATGCTACCTCAGGAAAAAATTCATTAAAAAGTTTCTAATTCGATTAGGAAAAAAACAACAGACAAATTTTTAGATCTAATGTTTGTGAACACGCATTCAAAAAAACAATCAATTTCCATAAGCGATAAGTGCGGTATTCATTACGTAAAACATGTCAATAAAATCCAATATGGCGGCGTATCCATGGAAACGAAACTTTTTTCTCAAATTTGATTGAGGATTTTAAGACTCCTTACTATGCTTGTTATATGTGGGAAATTTGGTAAAATTCGGTACTGTAATAAGCGAGATAGCCTCCAGGTGTAGCCCCCCCCCCCCCCCCCCCACCTTAACCATCGAAATAAAAACAATTAAATCATCTTGTGATACTGAGAATAATGTATCCATTTTTACGTGATTTTGTATTTTGTTCCTTGAAAGAAACAACATTGATTTAGAAAGGAAGGAAAAAGGCACAATCTTTAATGTAATGACTTGTACTTTATTTTTACATCAGCTGGGCTTGCATGTTGTAACTGCCATGTCGTGTATTTCGCTATCCCTCAGTTGTTTTGATGTTTTGTTTTGTTTGTTTGTTGTTTTCTCGTGATTCCTTGTCTTTGCATGATATTATATTAGATTGTGAAGCGCATAGAGCTTGCTGTTGAGCGGGGATTTGCGCTGTACAAATGCTATCTATTATTATATTATTATTATTATTATTATTATTATTATTATTATTATTATAATTATTATTATTATTATTATTATTACTATTATTGTTATTATTATTGTTATGTGACGAGTCCTGTCTTTGACGTACATTATAATGACGGATTGTACTTCATTGTGATTAAACATATTTATCGACACTATTAATTTATATCATTTAGGAGGCGGGCTCCCCACCCTGCCTGTCAGGGCGAACCCAGCCTGAGATGGACACAACATTTTATCAGAAAGAACGAGAGACTCGATAAAAATTCTCCCCAATCGGGAACGATAAAAATTATCCCCAGTCTGGAGTCGAGCGTGGGTCTCTTGTTTGGGACAACGAAGCAGCTAGATCTAGCCCCAACACCAGAGCCGCCGGTTAATCTTTATTCTTTGGTGGTATTGAGTGAAAGGCAAACGAGGCAGGGGTAGGCCCAGAACAATCCACTTGGGGAACCTAAACAAATGGGTAACAGGAAAAGATCAGGGAAACATAGATTTTTTTAGAGCAACCGAGCAAAGGAATGAATGGAGAACCATGATAGCCGGTATCTGTCGTAGATCTGGCACTGGATGAGGATGACTGAGTGAAACGACAAAAAGCGAGAAGATGAATACTGTTGAAGTAGGAATGTGCTTTTAAGTCGTCAACTGAGAAGAAATTATATTCATTTTTTATTGTTGCTTTAATGTTTCCCAACCGAACGATAGGTCCAATAAAACACATCCAAGAGGAATCCATTTCTCTCTTATTTCTATGGCATCCTACAGACAGACGCATGTCTGGCACCCGTCGCCATCAAGGACAAAACCATTGGGGCAGTCTCCACAGGACAGGACTTGGCACGTCACGGGAGGTCGACAAGTGCAGGTCTCACATCCGGTGCTGGGGGCAAAGACGGAGGTTTTGTTTGTTGGGGTAAAGAGAAGCACATCGACACAATGGTGGTCATTTAAGTGCTGGGAAAAAGGTAAGACAGACAGACAGAAACAACAGAGGGAAAGTATAGAAGTAGGACCTACCAGTGGCGCCCTCCAAACACCCGCTGAGAAAAGATGGAGAATATTAATTAATTTGTTGTGGAATAGTACAAAGTATCCCAGAGTAAATAACTATTGTAGATTGTGGACAAAGCGTGATTGTGTAAGTGCCATAGTACATGATGTATTCTTTTTCTTTAGAACCGTCGCATCTCCTGCCGGCGTATTAACTCTTTCTGTTCCACAAATGATAGGCACAATGACAGAAGTTGTTTGTTTTGCTTAGGTGAAGAGAATCACATCGACACAATAATGGGAATAACAGTGTTGTGAAAAAGAAAGACAGACAAACTGGAAACAACAGATGGACTTACCAGTCGTGCCCTCCAACCACCCGAGTCAAAAGTTGTATAAGAAAGACACCGATATACAGGCTCATGGTGTAGAAAGAGATAAGTAAAAGTTTGACGGCACTTGCAACGCCATAAGATCATAGATGCCGACGATCAAAGTCTTTATAAGAGAGTAACAAACACAAAATGGGGGAGAGATCTGGACAACATGGCGTGTTTGATAGGAAAAAAGAGCAAAGCATATCACAGCGCCTACGAACCGCCTACACACTGAGATGTAACATTAAAAGTGCAGTAAATAATATGTTTATGCTTAGGCTATGATATTGTTGACTTTCATACTTCATAAACATTTATAAACAATAAATAAACAAGCTATTTTATATACAGGTTTATTTCTCTTGTTGACAAAATATCTGAAGTTACGATGATTTCGTTGTTTTGCTTTCGTTTTGTTAACACTATGTGGCTCCAATGGACACAATTCAGATCAGTTGTTGTGTTGCGACATAGTGGAATCGGGTGCTCGTCGATTTGTGATCCTGTTTAGTCATTGGTATCATCTTAAAGATTGTTCACTTGTCTTGCTTTCGAAGAAAAAAATATCCAGTTATCTCGAATACAAGTCGAGATAATTGCGATTGAAGGCCAAGGGGTCGCCTGGTTCAGAGCTAAAAATAGTGGAAAATGGCTGCCAAAGTTTAATTATTTCCTTATCTTGAGAGTTCATGAAAATAGAAAATGTACACTTTTTGTACCTTTAATCAACATTTTTCAGTGATGTCCACACAGGAATGTGTTCTTTAATGGACATTAAAGGTGCTGACCCAAAGAAAGAAAATTAGAAGAAAAAAATGCCCATTGGCCAATTAAGTGATAATTTCTTTGATTTCATTATTTTGACGAGTGCTTGATTTCACCACGCTGCCTCACAATTATTGTGGAGAACACACAGCTTCGATGTTGTCTGTTGGGCCAAATAGAATAGTGTGTGATACTGCCCTGCGATAAGATCCCGATACTAGACATGTCTGACACAGTATAGAACCCCCAACTCATTGGCCAATGAGGTTAAGAAACTGGCCACTGCACCGCAATGGTGGATTTATTTTAATATTATTATTAATGTGAAATGTGAGTATACAATTGTATTATGTATAACATTTTTGAAGAGCACAGGGGAACAACGACGGTAGTCACAAACTGGAAATTGTGAGGGTGACAATTTTAAAAGCTTGTGGACTCATAACTTTATATTTGTTTGACTGGTGGTTTATTGTTAAGTGTTGTTTAATGGTAAATTAAACAAGAATAATCTACCTACAGTTGAACAGAAATACAGTTCTGAGTCAACAAGCGTTTAACATTGGTACTCTCATGATTTTCAGTTTGTGACTACCTGTAGTCTTCATATGTATTAATGCCAGCATATACGTAGCATGCCTTGAAACATCAGAATTGGTGGGGAAACGGTTAGGCACTCCGCCGTTGTACACAGTAGACCTGAGTTCGATTCCCTTGTGGGGAACATTTTTATGGAATAGTTATTTGGGGTCAAACAGAGTGTCAGGAACTATATTTTCTCGTGGATTAAGTGTGTTAATCAGTACCGCTTTTCCATGTTGAAACTTGATAATCCTATTTTCTGTTGACAATCAATATGCCTAGTAAGACAGGATGAGAGCGAGATGTTACTCAATCTGATTTAACTGGTTGGATTTGTATGCATTGGAGAGTTTGGGCATTTCTTTGTATTTTTTTTAAAAATTCCAGTTATAATAAAACTAATAAATGGAAGACACACTCTTTGACTGAGTTCTTTTGTGATCCGTCTTTCAGCTGAGACTTTGTATTCTGATTGGCCCTGACAGGTAGGGTTGAACCACGCATCCTAAATTATTTGAACAATCTAAATTGTATGGATAGTTGTGTAAATGACAATGACAATCTTTATTCATCTCGCATGGGAAAAATTTGTCTTGTTCCTGAACAATGGTAGTAGACTTTACAAAAGTTAGGTGCTCTCACGCATACACACAAGACAGGACATTAGTAAATACATGTCTCACGTGCTGGGACAACCCGCCCCGTAAAACATTCTCTCTCTCTCTCTCTCTCTCTCTCTCTCTCTCTCTCTCTCTCTCTCTCTGTTTCATTTGTAGTACTGTGTGTACAGTAACCTCACTGCATTTGGTACGAATGAATTTCTATATCTGTCTGTTCTTGCCTTTTTAGAAACGTATCTTTTATAAACCGCAAAAAAATTACATGTCACCTTGTATCAATGATCCGACCGTTAGCACACTCCTCAGTACAGTCCAGTTCCGGACACGGGCCATCCCTGCAGTAGCACGTCACACATCCGTCATAACGTATCACGTGACCAAACTCACACACTCGCCAACACCGGCGCTGTGGGCAGAAAGGTCTCTTGCAGCGGCAAGTGTTGCAGCCATATTTGTTGTACTGTGGGGAAAAGAGAAAGTATGTTAGTCTGTTTATACAGTGTTTAAAGCCATTTGCTTTTTCGGTTCATCAAAAAATTCGATGGCAACATGACTAGAGGGCGACAGAGAACGACCTGGATAGATGGATTCAGGGAAACACTAACCACCCACCGCATCCCCCTGACCCCAGCTCTCCGGCTGGTTGCAGAGAGACGTCTCTTTCTTCCCGCGACACCCAAAAGGATATAAGCGGCGGATAAAAGTAAAAGTAAAGTAAAGCCATTGGCCAACATCACATCATATAACACACTAAGTTGTTAAATAAAGTTTCCATAATGAAAAGGTACAGGTTGTGCACATATCTCTTATCATGGGTCAAACATTGCAAATTTCTGTCACTGAGCCGGGTCAGGCTGGGGTGAATTAACTACATGTATTTCCTGTGATTGACAAAATTTAGACGGTAGAAAATAAAGTGAAATTCGTCTTAAATTTCATGAGAGTTACACTTAAGGTTGAATTTATGAGTTTCCACCGATAAAGATTGTTATTTAATGGAAGGCTATATGAGTTTTTTAAAATCAAGGATATGACTCTTCTGTTCCAATATAAAATATATATATATATATATATATATATATATATATATATATATATATATATATATACATTTTTGTATCTATCTTACATTTGTGAAAGTTCGTCATATTGGCTGGCTAAACCTCCCGAAACACTCATCTTTCAAACTTGAAAAAATTACCGGTGGTTCAGAATCATTCAAAGGGTGCACAGTTTTATTGAAGAGTCTAAAGCCATTGTAGTTTAATTTTCAGTTTTTCATTAGTTTCGTTTAGATCTACTTTTGGGGAAAGCCGTTTTCTTAGACGTCATTGTAAACACGTGAGGCTTCCGTTCACAAACAGAGCGCAAATGACTTGACAATCGATTCTTTTGAGTAATTTGAGTCCGTTTATCGAACGGGTGTACCCAACTAATAATTTATACTTGCAACAGAATTCTGGGGAAGCGAGAAATAGCTTTGATAATGTCAACAGCCTAGACAATTGGTCGCTTTTAAGAAAGATCGAGATACTCGATGAAAACAGCTCTCTCTCCACTCGGGAATATAACTCGGGTCTCCTGCGTTCGACAGCGAAGCACCCAACCGCTACACCACCGACACCGACACCGATAACCTACCTTGTATCCCCTCGTGCACGTCCGTGGGTTGTTACAGCGGACCTTGGGACACGTGGGTCGGAGACACTGACAGGTGGGGCAGCCGTCTCTGTCAAGCTCAAAGCCGAAGAGGCACAGGTTCACACACGTGAGCCGGCAGATGGGGGGTCTGCACTGGCATCTGTAAAATACATGTATAGGAATGGGGAACGGTTGAAAAGCATTGAACAAATATGGGGGAAATGGTGGGGAATTTTTAAATTTAAAAAACAAGGACGAAGAACGATAGAAAGAAAATGAACAAATATGGTGAAAATGTTAAAATAAAAAAGGTCTCAGAACGATATAAAAGAAACAAGGAAATAAGAAATAAGGGGGGAATGTAAACAGAACAAGAAGGAAAAAGAACGATAGAAAAGAAATGAGGAAATAAGGGGAAAATGTAAATAGAAAAAAGGACGAAGAATGATAGAAGAAAAATGAACAAATTTGGGGGAAAATACAATACAGCCGAGCCTGACAGACTTGCACTTGCATTTATAAAAGGGACGAAGACCGATAAAAAAAATGAAAAGACAAATGAATTTGGGGGGG
>NW_004797621.1:83644-85715 GCF_000002075.1 Aplysia californica | reverse complement strand
AGAAATGAGGAAATAAGGGGAAAATGTAAATAGAAAAAAGGCCGAAGAATGATAGAAGAAAAATGAACAAATTTGGGGGAAAATACAATACAGCCGAGCCTGACAGACTTGCACTTGCATTTATAAAAGGGACGAAGACCGATAAAAAAAATGAAAAGACAAATGAATTTGGGGGGGGGGGGGAGGTTTAAAATAAATTTGCATAATCATCGCAAATCAGTGGTAAATCTACGACAAACGGCAGAATTCACAAAGACGTTTGATGAGAAAGAGATTGTCATGTAGCCACCGATTGGGTGCCGGGTGCCGTGTGTAGTGTGTCGTGTGTAGTGTGAAGTGTGTAGTGTGTAGTGTGCTGTACGTGTACCTTTGGCTAACAATTCGGTGGCGGTACAGCGGGGCAAACTTACATTAGTTTAAAAGGACCGCGCAATTCAAACAATTGGCGGATAGCGAGTAGCGACGTGAAAACGCAAACTATGTTTATAATTTTGTACATTGGCAAGACCTGGTGGTAAACGGGGCTGTCAGTACAACGGGGGGGGCGGTATAACGAGGTTTGATTGTACATGTATTATATCTTGAAACGACAGCACCTAATCGCTCCCTTGTATCGACAATGCAATATAATATTCTCTCAGAACCCAATCAGGAAAACATTCAAACATATTTTTTTTTAATTCTATTATGTACAGAGAGGGTGTGGTGGCGAAGTGGTTAGTGCGCTCGTCTCCGAAGCGGAAAGTCCGGGTTCGAGCCTCGTTTCGGACACGGATTTTTTTCGCCCCCTCCTGCCCGCGCAGCAGTAATGGGTACCTGACTTCGAGTTGGGGAAGTAAAGGCGGCGTGGAAATGAACTGGCCACCCTACCACAAAATGCCGAAGGCCCAGGAAGTTGTCTCATTGATAAGGCAATCCCCAATGTCCGGATCGGATGCGAGAACAACTTTACACTTACTATGTACAGATTATTGGAATATTTCAATTTCTTTTTTTTTATATACACAAAAAGAAGAGCAGGATCAACTTTACCTGGTGCAGTTATTAGCAGCGTCCAAGTAGTTGAAGTGACCATTAGCACAGTTACAGTCTTCTGTTGGGCACAACGGAACATCGGCATCAAACGTCAAGGTAGCTGGAAAAGGGAAGACCATTATTAAATGTAGCCTCTGACTTAGCTAACGCCAGTACTTTGAAATTAGTCCAAAGGTAAAAAAAAAAAACACAACACCAACCATAATAGGTTAAATTGTCTTTATCAAGCATCCGTTTCTGAAACAATACATGATGCATACCATCGAAGAGTTCAAATTTAAGTGCATCACCTCTGTAGAAACCAATAGGCCGCTTTTAAACACAAGGGGCTATCCCAAAAAATGCTGTTTTGAGAAAATTGATTGTAAGGTTTTTGCCCCTTGTTCAGTTTCTTTAAAAGACAAGGAGAGTTTTCTCTATAAGCAAACAAATATACACGCCAATTAAACCAAACTTCTCCTATAGATCGAGCAATGTCCACTTTTGGTGTAGGTCAAGATTTCTGGAAACAGTCGAAATCTGGGTTAGCCCGCTTGTCCTTAAAAGCGACTAATTAATTTCCTTTAACTTCCTACTATCAACGTGACCCTTCTGTCATTAACTAAGTCTGCCGCATAATGAATTGAGTCCCTGGTGTTGTGATATTGAAGTGTGTGCAGGCAGGATGTGAGGCCGGGGGTGGGGGTGGGGGGGCAGGGGGTGGAAAAGGAGCAATATGGACGGACAACATCAAGGCAAGGTCAGGTGTGAGTATGGCCGAATGTAAAACGGCAGCCTGCGACCGTGAGCATTTTAGGGTCATAGCATGTTGACTTCAGAGCCAGAGATTGCACATCCACCTTGCCGTCAAGTGCTTCTAAAACTAATATTATATATATATATATATGAGTATAGCAGTCCTTGATATATATCTATCTATCTATCTATCTGTATCTATATATCTATCTATCTATCTATCTATCTATCTATCTATCTATATATAATCTATCTATCTATATATATATATCTTATAATATATATTTATTTATTTATATAT
>NW_004797621.1:81188-83544 GCF_000002075.1 Aplysia californica | reverse complement strand
GATAAAAAAAATGAAAAGACAAATGAATTTGGGGGGGGGGGGGAGGGTTAAAATAAATTTGCATAATCATCGCAAATCAATGGTAAACCTACGACAAACGGCATAATTCACAGAGACGATTGATGAGAAAGAGATTGTCATGTAGCCACCGATTGGGTGCCGGGTGCCGTGTGTAGTGTGTCGTGTGTAGTGTGAAGTGTGTAGTGTGTAGTGTGCTGTACGTGTACCTTTGGCTAACAATTCGGTGGCGGTACAGCGGGGCAAACTTACATTAGTTTAAAAGGACCGCGCAATTCAAACAATTGGCGGATAGCGAGTAGCGACGTGAAAACGCAAACTATGTTTATAATTTTGTACATTGGCAAGACCTGGTGGTAAACGGGGCTGTCAGTACAACGGGGGGGGGGGGGCGGTATAACGAGGTTTGATTGTACATGTATTATATCTTGAAACGACAGCATCTAATCGCTCCCTTGTATCGACAATGCAATATAATATTCTCTCAGAACCCAATCAGGAAAACATTCAAACGTATTTTTTTAAAATTCTATTATGTACAGAGAGGGTGTGGTGGCGGAGTGGTTAGTGCGCTCGTCTCCGAAGCGGAAAGTCCGGGTTCGAGCCTCGTTTCGGACACGGATTTTTTTCGCCCCCTCCTGCCCGCGCAGCAGTAATGGGTACCTGACTTCGAGTTGGGGAAGTAAAGGCGGCGTGGAAATGAACTGGCCACCCTACCACAAAATGCCGAAGGCCCAGGAAGGTGTCTCACGTGATAAGGCAATCCCCAATGTCCGGATCGGATGCGGGAACAACTTTACTTTTACTATGTACAGATTATTGGAATATTTCAATTTCTTTTTTTTATATACACAAAAAGAAGAGCAGGATCAACTTTACCTGGTGCAGTTATTAGCAGCGTCCAAGTAGTTGAAGTGACCATTAGCACAGTTACAGTCTTCTGTTGGGCACAACGGAACATCGGCATCAAACGTCAAGGTAGCTGGAAAAGGGAAGACCATTATTAAATGTAGCCTCTGACTTAGCTAACGCCAGTACTTTGAAATTAGTCCAAAGGTAAAAAAAACAAACCAAACAACACCAACCATAATAGGGTAAATTATCTTTATCAAGCATCCGTTTCTGAAACAATACATGATGCATACCATCGAAGAGTTCAAATTTAAGCGCATCACTTCTGTAGAAACCAATAGGCCGCTTTTAAACACAAGGGGCTATCCCAAAAAATGCTGTTTTGAGAAAAATGATTGTAAAGTGTTTGCCCCTTGTTCAGTTTCTTTAAAAGACAAGGAGAATTTTCTTTATAAGTAAACAAATATACACGCCAATGAAACCAAACTTCTCCTATAGGTCGAGCAATGTCCACTTTTGGTATAGGTCAAGATTTCTGGAAACAGTCGAAATCTGGGTTAGCCCGCTTGTCCTCAAAAGCGACTAATTAATTTCCTTTAACTTCCTACTATCAACGTGACCCTTCTGTCATTAAATAAGTCTGCCGCATAATGTATTGAGCCCCTGGTGTTGTGATATTGAAGTGTGTGCAGGCAGGATGTGAGGCCAGGGGGGGGGGGGGGGGGGAAGGGGGTGGAAAAGGAGCAATATGGACGGACAACATCAAGGCAAGGTCAGGTGTGAGTATGGCCGAATGTAAAACGGCAGCCTGCGACCGTGAGCATTTTAGGGTCAGAGCATGTTGACTTCAGAGCCAGAGATTGCACATCCACCTTGCCGTCAAGTGCTTCTAAAACTAATATTATATATATATATATGAGTATAGTAGTCCTTGATATATATATATATATATATATATACATGTTATAGATAGATATAAAACGAGTATATATATACCGGTACATATAGACTGTCACCTATTATGGTTGTTATTTTAGACTTCTTTGTTGACATCCACCTCTTGGCGCTCGTATGACCTTATGCGAGCACTCTAAAACCTTCCTAAAACAAACAACAACAAAAAACAAAGGAGGCGTAAACAACATCATCTATATCAGAGAAAACGCTCTCGTGTCTTTTCCCACTCCTGTGGAGCACTCACCAGCCTGTGCCCATCCCACACATCCTACAGTTGCTATCAGAAGACAGACGATAGTGAACAGTGAACTCTGCATCGCCAATCCCTTTCAGTCGTGAGAAGTTAGGAACAGACGTAGATGAAGGTTATGTTCTCATCTGTTTGGTCGATACCACCTGAAAATAGAGAGAGAAAGAGAGAGAGAGAGAGAGAGAGAGAGAGAGAGAGAGAGAGAGAGAGAGAGAGAGAGAACGAGCGAACGAACGAACGAACGAGAGAGCGAGCGAGCGAGAAAAGAAAAATACAGGC
>NW_004797621.1:79058-80376 GCF_000002075.1 Aplysia californica | reverse complement strand
TGAAAATAATAATAGTAATAATAACATAACTCATTTATGGCAAATAATATCACTGCTTGAAAGTGGGCTCTCTGTACATACATACATACCATAATGAAAATAATAACAGTAACAATAACATAACTCATTTATGGCAAATAATATCACTGCTTGAAAGTGGGCTCTCTGCGCTCTCCATTCATTAGTGAGTATTGATCTTACCCTTACACTCTTACTTCTACAGTCTCGTTAACATTCTGAAACGCTTTCAGCTTAGCCCTACCATTACTAGATTCTAGGTCGCTTGACTTTATTGGAGTACTAAGTCGGCCCTTTCTGTTCCAGACACCGACATTGAGAGCATAGTGCAACTTTACACTTACTACAGGGTCGCGGCATTTTGACCCATATACCACCCACTTAATAGGGTGAGGTGGCGGAGCGGTTAGTGCGCTCTCTCCGAAGCGAAAAGTCCAGGTTCGAGCCTCGGCTTGGACATGGATTTTTTTCATCCCTTCCTACCCACCCAAAAGTAATGGGTACCTGACTTCGAGTTGGGGAAGTAGAGGCGGCGTGGAAAGGACTGACCCCCCTACCACAAGTCCACAATATGTCGAAGGCCCAGGAAGTTGTCCAACTAACAAGGCAATTCCCCAATGTCCTGATCGGATGCCGGGACAGCTTTACTTTACTCCCAAAGAGGAATTAAATATTTCTCTGAATATTGTCGTGAGTGAAATAGATATAAGGCCGAGCCATACAGACACACAATTTCAGTTTAAATGAGTATTTATTACACAAAACAAAGGCAAGGTTTTGGGAGGTAAAGTAGGGGATAATTTAGTACTGTAATAAATTGGACTTAGAACTGCTCTGGTATCAAAATTTGAAACAACATTATCATAGCAAACAAAATCACTGTTGTTTTAGTAGAAGTTTTACGGCGCTCGCAACTGCATAAGGTCATAAGAGCTCCAAAACAAAACCACTGCTCCCTCAATTGATACGGACAGAACAAATTATGACAACAGAATGATCTTTACAAACTGGAATTTTGCATTTGCTGAAATAAACAGATGTCTTTGTGTCCAGTTTTTTAGGACATCACCCACACCTCTTTCTTTTTGGAAGCAGAACGAGGTTTAACATTTATCGCAGGTGGTTTCAGCTTTCAGTTCAATCTGCCAATTGTACATGCTTTTAACCCTGTCCATACGTCGTGTTTTACTATCGTATCCATACGACGTGGGGAACTATGTGTCACCACTTTTCAAAGAGGAAATTTGCTCATTCATCCGATCCATACGTTTTCGGTGGCACTCTGTCAAAATGATTTTTT
>NW_004797621.1:74153-75233 GCF_000002075.1 Aplysia californica | reverse complement strand
CTCTCTCTCTACTTCTACCTCTCTCTCTCTCTACCTCTCTCTTAAAGTTTACTCAAAGCCAGCAAAATTAACATCAAAACAAACGGGTGGACGAAAACTCAAAAAGAGAAGGGAGAAGAAAAGAAAAAGAAACACGTATATTTTTGCATTATCCAGGAACATTTATTAATCGACAAAAGCCTGCCAGTGCAAACAAGACGTGGCAAGACCAGGCTAGCGTGTCTGCGACAAAATCTCTCCACGTCGCAGTCAAGACGTATCTGGCTGTTTCCGACAGTATCCACCACAACAACAGTCTGTCCCCGTGGTTTTATACACCCCGCATAATTTAGCAAAATCTGATCATTTTTACATAATCTCTGATTATTTTCCTTTCTCATTCTTTATTAAAATTAACAGAATTGCATAATTTCACATTTTTTTTAGCTCAGTTTGCATAATTTCAAAATTTTTCGTACACAAAACGACGGGGATAGAACAGTGCAAGTGTTATCTGATAGATAAAACGCATTCTTCGTATTTGTTTGCCTTTAGCTCAGATAGCTTAAAATGTGGTTCAGTCATGGTAAATGAGATATATCTTCTTTAGTTTTAGTAGAGGTTTTGCCTCAACTGCATAAGGTCATATGAGCGCCAGAAAATTACAGGTGTTACAAGAGAGCAACAAACATTTAAAAAAAGAAGGGGAGATGAGGACGATAGATGTTTCATTGGAAAGAAGGAGCAAATCACACCAGAGCACCCGATATATCTTCAATGTGATAGTCAAATAAAAACAACGTTGCTATTTGTTTGTTTAATTAGCAATTTTTTAAAAACCATACTAAATCGCGATTATTTCGAAACTTTGATTTTGAGAAAAAAATGCGTTTTATTTTATCAGATCACGGCAGTACAGTGGCGCTCACATCCTCCCCGTCGTCCCTTCTCACTCACTACGTTGTGGTTGTAGCTGCTGCAGCTGCTGCAGTCGTTGCTGCTGCTGTGGTTGTTGCAGCTTGTGTTGTGGTCAAGCTTCCGTCAGCAGCGGCCTGGGGAAAGCTTGGCCTCTGTGCGATGAACGGAAGCTGGCAGCAGATG
>NW_004797621.1:72478-73632 GCF_000002075.1 Aplysia californica | reverse complement strand
ATACATACATACATACATACATACATACATACATACATACATACATACATACATATGTAAAGTTCTAGAGTGAAAAAAAAACAAAACATATGCACATTCCTTTTTAGAGAACAATACTTCCAGCTGTAAGTGGACACATCGTGTTCAGGCTTCCTTATAAGGAAATTGTTGTTTGTTTGTTTTGGGGTTGTTTTTTTTAAAGAAAATTCAATAAAACCGTTACCATAATCATCCACAGCGGGGCATGACAACAAGAAATCATCAACCATTTCCTCACGATTACCACAATTTTCATTATCAAAATAATAGTGTTTGCGTTATCGGATCCCTCGATTTTGTATTCATCATCATCATCATCATCATCATCATCATCATCATCATCATCATCATCATCATCATCATCAAAAATAACCACCACCATCATCACCATCACCATATTCATCTATCATCATCAGCAGCAGCAGCAGCAGCAGCAGCATTTTATTTTTTCTCCTGTCATTCAGTGTTAAAAGCCTTTTTATTAAACAAAATAATATATTTCACGACGCGGTGGAATCAGACGCTCGTAAATTAATTTTGGGCATGTGGAGTTATTGATATCATCATAAACCTTGTTCATTTGACTATCTTTCGGTGAAAAAAACAACATATCTCGCTTATATAAAAGTGGAGATATTTGCTACTGAAGGAAGTGGGTGTGGCCAGGTATCAGAGATAAAACTAGGCCTAGCGGGAAAGATGGCAGCTAAAGTTTGTTAATTTCCAAAGCTTGAGAGTCCTCGGACACTTACACTTTACATTTGCTGGGCCTTTAATCAACGTTTTCCAGTAAAATCCTCACTGATATGTTTTTAAAAGGAAAAAAAAGGTGATGAGCTGAAAAAAAAATTGAAAACATTTGTCAAACTGGACGAAAAATGCCAGGACATGATTCTTCGTTTGCATTATTTTGACAAGCGCCTGATTTCACCACACTGCCTCACATGTTATTGTGATACTCACGATTTGACCCTGAGCTAGCTGGCCTGTGGAAAACGACAAGGAATATTAGGTTGACGTAAAGAAATGTCAGTGATGAAGAAACAAAACTAAAATAAGCGCCAAGAGCCACCAAGGGGTGGATTGTACGCTATAGAAGTGATCTTTATTATTAT
>NW_004797621.1:60736-71117 GCF_000002075.1 Aplysia californica | reverse complement strand
GGGGGGGGGGGGTTACACTGCTCTTCACCACTGGTCTTAATTTATTAATATTTTATGAATATCTACACTTGAGTAGTTGGCGGGTGCTCTGGGGTGGTTTGCTACTTTTTTCCTATCTAACATCTATTGTCCATATCTCCACTCCTTCTTTTTACGTTTATTACTCCCTTGTAACACCACTAATCTTCTGGCGCTCTTATTACCTTATACTGTAGCGAATGCGGTAAAACCTCTACTAAAACAAACAAACGAATATCTACATGTATCGTCGGTCAGCTGTGCTATGCCCAACATTTGTATTTCTTTTTTATATAATAGCTCAGTTTCTTAATCTGTTGAATCGGGTGCGTGTTCTTGAGAAATTCATTTACTAGAAATTCAAATTCTAAACGTTGATAAAAGCAAGAAAAGATACATGCACAAAATAAAGGTACACTCATTTTTAAAGAATAAAAGAGTTGCGGCTGGTTTTTTGTTGGGTTTTTTGTTGTTGTTGTTTTTGTTCGGGGTTTTCTTTGGTTTGTTTGTTTGGGTCGTTTTTGTTTTGTTTTTGTTTTGTTTTTTGTTTTTGTTTTGTTTTGTTTTTTCTCTAGATCTATTTTAAAAAACAAAAGAACTTGCTTTCTGGGCTTCGAACAGTTGAACACTTTGTCGATGTTACCTCTGTGCGCTTGGCAAGAAAAGAAAACAGTGTGACTACTTACGGGTACCGGTTGGGAAAAGACGGGAGAGAAGGTCTGTACTGTGGCTGGGCAACAGGACGTGGGTAAGCGAAGGAGCCCCTCTGCTGTTGGGAGCTGTCCCCTACACACAGAATCAAACAAACGACAGCAAAGACGAGATGGGTGCACTTGGACTCCATGGTAAACGCGTGAGAGGTAGGCTAGCAGTTTCTGTGGTGTTGCTGAAAGCTGACACAGCCTCTCTCTCTCCTTCACTTTTCGCCCGTGCACTGAGCAGGTAACTTTCAAATTTTCGACTTTAAACTGGCCCCCAAAAAGGTCAAATCTATTCATAACTTAAATGTCTTCGGTAAGTTTTATAATGGGCCTTCAAAAGGGTACGTTATAGGTGTGGGGATGGGTTTTTAATGCGCTCTCAATCCGAAAAAATGCCCAACTGAGTTTGCCTAGCTAATGCACAAAACGGATTTTGAAAACGACAATTTGTCTGGTGTTTGTTGCCTCGGGCTATAATTCTCTTTCTGTATTTAGACATTTAGACATTTAGACATTTCTAAGCTGGAAAAAATATACACGCAAACGTCACCCAGATTGTCTCAATACTCAGACGAAATGTTTAGTGACAAGGAATATTTATTTATTAGAATTATTAGAATTATAGTCAATACAAAAACGAAATCAAATTGACGTGAACCTAAAGATACCTCTTCAAAACGTGTATGCATGGGTTTCCAACGTTCCGCGAAATTCCTTCGACTAACAACAATAACAGACTTCAAACACGGTTCAGATCTTACATTTTAACCATATCCGTAAGCCCTTTGGTCAATTTGTACCCCCGGGTTGTATTCTTCACATTTTAGAATAGTTCTAGTATGAAGATCTCTTTGAAACTGTCAGTATTTCTCAAAAAGTCCTTTCTACTGCTACTCCTTGGCTCCTTCATACTGCTGTCTTTTAGCCACACCCCTGATCTTCTGATAGGAAAGATCTACACCTAGCCTCCTCGGATAAGGCGAAAATTCTTGGAGGGCCCGTGTGCAAGGTGCGCACGTTAAAGGTCACTTGGTGGTCTAAAATCGATAGAGTAGGCTTCGGCCGCCACCCGATCAAAATTGTTAATTTCCTACCAACTGAAGTGTTTAATGTGCCCCGCGCGTTCATAAATCATATGACCTTATGCAGTTGCGAGCGCGTAAAACACTTACCAAAAAAAAGAAAAAAAGACAAGAAAAAGGATATAACATTGCCCACAGCTGTGCAGTAACTCTCAGATGTAGATCGAGATTGTCTCAGGCTTGTGGGAGGGATTCTCCTGAGTTGAAGCTTTAGCATCTCCTGGGGCGAAAACTTGAGTTATTTTAAGACGGACCCTGCAAATCCATGTCCATTTTGCTGGGATGGGTATTGGGAATCTCAGCCCATTTTTTAAAAAGAAAGAAATGGGCCAAATCAGCTTCTGAGACTTCAGCATTCGTTTCTAACGATTGAAACCAACTGCAGTTTAGATAGAAAATAATATAGCTATCTCATATCCCTGGAAATTAAATCACACCTTTTGCTTTCTTAAAATCCAACTATTGGATATTATGTTTCCTAACCTACTTCTCCACTTTCACCTTCACCTAATCTACTGACTTCATAATATTATGTATCGTTACCTGTTATGCTCTGTTGGGAGATTTACGTCAGAACGAAGGCTCTATCCTTTCTTTGATGAAGTTGGATCTTATTAGTCTTGTGGTGTTTGATCTGGCTGTTCTTGTGTGCAGTATATGATCCTCCATAGCTGTGGCCTTGGTGTACTGTATGAGGGCCTTGCACTCCCATCTCCTCTGCAGGGCCACTATAGATGTTGTTTGTTCCATCTTTCTATAGGCGTTGACCTCATTGCTTCGGTGATTTTCGGAGAGCCTGGTTTTGCCCTTTTTCCAGAGTGTATTTGTGAGTCTGTGCTGCAGTCATCCATGCACTGGATCCGTACTGGAGATGGAGCCTGATTGCGCCTAGATAGACCTGTCTAAATGTTTTCTCATTTGCTCCCCACTGAGTCCCTGCAAGTTTTCTCTTGATGTTAAGTTTCTTCCTGGCTTTATTTTCTGCACTTTGAAGGTGTTGTTTCCATGTGAGACACTTGTCAAAGATTATTCCAAGATACTTCTGTTGATTCTCAAACTTTAGGGGGGGGGGGGTGGTTGTCTTATGTGAGGTGTTTTGGCTCAGCCTGGCTGAAAGTGAAGAGTGTAGCAGACGACTTTTCTTTGTTTACGGTTACACACCAGGTTTTTGTCCATGTAGTGAGTTTGTCCAGTGCTAGGTGCATGCGATATGTGGCAGTAGTAACGAATTCCTCAGAGCACCAAATACAAGTCGGTGTGTATTCCTTTGGGCAGTTCTTTCATGAGGTCATTGATGAAGAGGATAAAGAACAAAGGTGACAGGACTCCACCTTGGGGTACTCCTTGTCGCAGCAGCATTTTCCGTCCTTGATATCCATCCACCAGCACACGTGCTCTACGGCTGTGTAAATAGGATTTGGTCCATTGGTACATGTTGCCTTGGATACCACTTCTGAGGAGCTTGATTAGTAGACCCTCCTTCCAAACCTTATCAAACGCTTTTTGTAGATCAATAAATATTGCTAGCATCACTTTCTGAGCCTGAAAGGAGTCCTCTATAACTTGGGACAAGTAAGTTGTTTAGTACGCTGCGCTCCTGAACTGACGGAATCCAGCTTGTTCTGGTATTAGGATGTGATGTGCCTCTAGGTACCACTGCATTCTGCTTGCTATGATGCGCTCCATTGTCTTACATACACAACTTGTGAGGCTGATAGGTCTATAGCTTAGTGGTTGTGCCTTACTTTTCCCTGGCTTGAGGATCGGGATCATCGTTGCTTCTTTCCAGCACTGGGATACTTGCCATTTTCCTGCTTCAGTTGAAAATATCCAGTAGAGTCAGTAAAGTAGTGTTGTCCAGGTGTTGTAACATTTCGTTTGTAATTTCATCAGGGCCTGGTGATTTTCTTTGCTTTAGAGAGGGTGTTCACGTCCCTTGTGACTCATTAGAGCAGAGGAAGATAGGACTATCACTAACATAAGGTCACTAGGTCACTAACATTTTTAAAAAACCTCATCTGACAGTGAATGAACGCAAATCTCCTCAATAATTATTTACATAGACACCTTCTCACATCATCACTCATCACCACCATCATACCGTTGCCGTCGTGCACAAACCCCCTAAACGCCACAGACAAAATTTACGCAACTAGCAAAATTTTACAGGAGAAGCAAAAAAAACACAACTGATTATTTCCTTTATTTCTTAATATTTTAGAAAATGTTTCAACTTTTACAAATAAAATATGATTCTTTATCTTCCCACATGTTGTTTGATATTATCTAAAATCGCCATTGCTTTCAGAACCTTGACATACACATATATTCCTTCTATCTATATCTGTAACATTTACATGTTATGATAATTATGTATACAATACACCATTGAACACTAAAATGTGCAAATTTTTCTACTCATCAGATGGCGTCATCTCATAGAAATAAATGGGCAAGGGAAAAAAGGTCAAGTAAAATTGTAAATGGGGGACGTAAAGTAATTCTGAATGACTAAACAGTTTACATTAATTTGTTTCGTTCTCGTCATGTTACAGAGGCAAAATGTGTAATAATTAACAGTATGCTGACAGCTTTTCATAACAGAGTTCTTTTGGCTTCCTTTCTTCAGCCTGACTTCTGTCTTCCTCTTAACATCCAAACAACTTGAAACTCTAAGTAGGGGGAGTAATAAGGTAATTGTGTCACAGAAATATTTGTATTGATTATTTCCCTTGTCAAGGCAAACTGCATTTTTTTCTAGCTTTGCACCTGGTCACTTAATTGCTTTGGAACAAACATGTAGCCTACCTGATCAGTGGGAAATGTATCCTCTTTGTTTGTTTGTTTGTTTGTTTTGGGGTTTTTTCATGTTTCTTTATAACTATTTGTACTTTGTCGGTATTGAAAACCAAGTTTGCTATCAATCCCAACTCAGCCCCAACAAAAAAAGTGTGAGGCATCATGGTGAAATCAGGAGCTCGTCAAAATAATGAAATCGAAGAAAACCGTTATTTTTTGGCTCAACACACTTTATGTCTATTTTTTTAAATCATTGCTGTGTGAATTTTACTAAAGACGTTGATTTAGGGATTTTTTAAATATAAATTTACAGTTTCCAAGCAATCTCAAGCTTTGGAAGTCACCTAACTTTTACCACCATTTTCTCGTTAAATTTACCTCTGAAATCAGGTCTCCCCCCCACCCCCACCCCGTTAAAAAACTTGAATCCGACATATCTGCATTTTTGTCAAAGATAGATGGGTATTTTTTTCATCAAAAGCAAGACAAATTAACAAGCTTAAAGATAATTCCACTAGCTCCATATACTCAAAAATTTATGAGCACCTGATTCCACTGCGCCCTGACTCAAACTCAGAAGCACACGGGCTCTCTTCAGAATGAGTCAGCGGCTTTCTCTGTCCGTTTCCACAAATTTTAATTTCATCTAGAGACGGTGCTATGCTTTTCATCCTTATCCGATTGTTGTACTGATTAATCGTAACTTCTTTTTTTTTCAGTTTTAGTTTAGTTTTAGTAGAGGTTTTACGGCGCTCACACCTGCATAATGTCATATGAGCGCCATAAGGTTAGAGGTGTTAGAAGAGAGTAACAAACATAAAAATTAAGAAGGGGAGATACGGACGACATATTATTATGTTTCATGGGAAAGAAGAAGCAAACCGCACCAGAGCACCCGCCAACCACCCATTTACAGTTTTAGGGAGAGTTTTGCAACACAAAGGTCATAAATTATTTTTATAAGCGCCGAAGATTCGAGGTGTTACAAGAGAGTAACAACCGCACAAAAAAGGAGGAGAAATATGGACGATAGATGTTTGATAGGAGAGAGGGACGAAACCACACTAGATCACTTGCCAACCATGTAAAAAAAAAATTTTAATGTCATATCAACAAGGATTCAAAGATCAAGATTTGAACCCAATTCTACTTGTAGCAGTGCCCTAGCGTCCCACCAGCTTAACGAAACCCTTTCTGTTGATTAATTTATCAAAGTGGGAACCATATTCTATTCTACAGCTGTAGTCAACCTTGCAAGGAGTTTCATCAAGCGACCTGCAGTGACTCAAGTACAAATGTAAAAGGAAATCATATTATCATATTCAGTCACCTGTGCAAACAACCACTTACAACTCCCCCCCCCCCCTTTCCCCTCCTCTTTTACGTGCTCTTCTATGACCGTATAATGGGACTAGCCTAGTCGTCTACCTGTTGAAAAGAAAACATGTCACGGCGTGGTGGAATCGGGCTCTCGTCAATTTTGGGGCATGTACACTTACTAGTATCATCTTAAGGCTTGTTCTTTTGTCTTGTTTGGATGAATAAAATGACTGTCCATTTATCTTGAACGCAAGTCGAGATATTTGTGAATGAAGGAGGTGGTGGTCACCTGGTTTCAGAGGTAAAATTAGTGAGAAAATGGCCGCCAAAGGTTGGTTACTTCAATAGTTTGATAGTTCTTTAAAACTAAAAAAAATTACAATGTGTGCCTTCAATCAACGTTTTTCTGTAAAAATCCCCTGGAAATATGTTTTTGTATGGACATAAAAGGGTTTGAGCCAAAAAACTAAAATTCGATAAAAATTGCCATGTGGGAAGAAAAAAATGCTGTTTTCTTTGATTTCATTACTTTGAAGAGAGCCTGATTTCACCATGATGCCTCAAAAATACTTTTTGGGGGTGGCCATCGCGGGCAACGTCAACAGACACTTTGCATGTATTAAGGATGTCTCAGCCCGGTCTCTCAAAACTGCATGGAGTTTTATCAAGGTCATAGGGTTGACTCGGAGTCGGCCCAGTGTGCCATAATTACATCACTTTAACACTGTAGTTGTAACTGAAGTTTTTAGTCCCCACCTTCAAATAAATTGGTAGTGTAGAGATAGCCCCTCTAAAATGTCATTTCAGCTTGTGTTGTTCAATATTCATTCTTCCTTTTTGTATGCAAATCAATGCAGATTACTCTGTAAGGTTTCAATAATGAATGTTCTTTCGTTAAAAACAATTGAAAAAAGAAATTCAATTCATACAATCAATCATTCATTTACATTTTTTGAGAGTGTCAGTGATAACTTCCATTATGCACGGCACAGTCGAGGCTGGGTGGGCCTGTGACAAACTGGGCCGGTGACAAACTGGCATGCTTCCGTTTGACTCAAGTACAGATATAAAATTTATTAATACATTCGAAATTGTCTATGAAGGCTATGCCTAGGTTGAGGAGAAAATTGCTTGCTAAACATGTGGGAGTCTAAAACAGTGTCAATGTACAGGTGGTTGACTTAAGCAGGTGGCCGTTACAGCAGGTTTAACTGAATTTATTTACAGTCACCCCAAGGGGGTCTCGGGTCTCGATCTGGTAATAAACACGTTGGAGTCGTTATCGTGAGAAATTAGGTCAAGGTATTCTCGCCTCTCCAACGGGACGTTATATCCTTATTTGGGAAGGCTTTACAGCTCTCTTGTGCAACTTTGCTGATGGTTGAGGGGCTTCGATACTTCATTTAGTATCGACACCTTCGTCTGTGAAAGTATCGGTACCTCATTTGGAATCACTCATACAGACTACAATGCTGATGAGCCTGGTTCGATATGTTTGTTACTCTTTTGTAACACCTCTTATCTTCTGGCGCTAATATGACCTTATGCAGTTTTGAGCGTTGTAAAATATCTACAAAAACTATAAATACCTATGCTTTGCTTTATCAGAGTTGATTTGGGTGGTTGGCAGGTGTTCTGGTATGTTTTGAACCTTCTTTCTTATCAAACATCTATCTTCCTTATCTCTTCTCCTTCTGTTTTATATTTGTTACTCTCTTGAAAAACTTCTAATCTTCGTCACTCTTATGATCTGTTGTGAAGCAAGATCATGTTTTCTCAAAATCATACAATTTTTTCCCTACCCTAGTGTTTTGAAAGACAATTTTAGGTGTAAATACGCTATTTCTAAATTCTCTCATAGCTATTTTTAGGTACGGGAGAGGTTGAAGTTTCACAAGATGTAAAAAACCTCGATACCATAATTTGACCCCAAAATCGTCCGTTTTAAAAGCCGCGCTCCCCCTTAATATGGAAGAAAATTAGGTAAGATTTGCTCAAAAATTGTGTCAAAAGAGTAGCTTTTGCCCTTTCACCGAGGAAAAACTAGCCGCCGTCAAATGAAACAAATGTATCAAATTATGAAGATTTGACGAACTTTGAACTTACTGCAGTGTGCACTGCTTTAATTATCAAGTCATTGTAAAGCTTTGGAAGGTGCGTTAAACCAGTAACAAACTTTATCAGTACATGTGTATGTGAGACGTACTGACAACATGAGTTACTTCTCACAATCCACAAATGGAGATATTGGCCAAAAATCGACACTAGGGTCAAATTTGTAGATTTTCCTTTGATGTCATTTTCTTTAATATAAAATGCCTTATAATTATTATTTCATGCTTATAAATTGTAAAACTTCACGTATAAGTGTGATGTATCGATTTCCATAGGGCTTGAATCCGAGAAGTAACTCATTTTGTCAGCACCCCTCACATATAATTATGTTTAGATTCTCTATGTTAGGAAAATTGCTTAATTTCCTCAGTGCTTCCCTGAAAGAACGTTGCATCCATTATACCTAGTGCCCATTGGAAGTTCGGTTCTCTTCGTTCGGTTCGGCTTCCGGTAGCTTCAGGGCACACTATAAATAGACCAGCTGCCCAAACCGATAGCCCAATGCGCGGCCTTGAAATCAAACTCATAATTTATTATTAATGAAGGTCATCATGTCCAGTGGTTAAGTGAGTAGTGAGTTCAGACTCAAGTAATGTCAAGCAAGTGTCGGTGACACAGGGATCAGATGGGTGGTCACTGGGGTGTGTCCTTGAGCAAGACACGACAACCCTAGCTCAAAATACAGGGCGCTGCACAGTGGTGACCGACAACGGCACGGTTGTAAACTGTTCTGTATTTGTATAATATTGAGCATTTATGTATGTATTTATGCATGTTTTTATGTATGTACGTATTTATATTTATGTATGTATGTATGTGTATGTATGTTTGCCATAGTAAACCAAAGTGCCCTTCTGGGACAAATAAAAATGTAATTTATTTATTTATTTAGTGTCTGTTTTAAACACTTTTTTCCCTCCCCTGACAAACAATTTTGCTTTCCGGGGTTAGACAAACTGATCTACTGGCCGACGATAAATAAACAGTAAGTGGTGGTCGTGTCCTTGAAAGATACAGCAGAAATTTGATGTTTAGGTTCCTGCGGCTTTTACTCTTAGCCTAGTAGGGCAACGGAAGCATGCCAGTTTGTCACGCAGTATCTATCCGGGGACGTCTCCGGCGGAGATAGACCATGCTTTGTGCCTCTAGACCAAGTAGAACAAATCTGAGTTGTTACAGGGGGCACGCCCCCCTGTTTTAATCCATAATTTGATATTCTGCAGTTAAGTTTGAAATGTTCTTGAAAATAATTGAATTTGCGACAGTTTTAGTGGCTATGTGTGTGATCTGCTGCAAATAACGTGCAGTTTGACTCCTAAGCAGTACATCTTTGTGCGGGAGTGCGTCTCCGAATAGTTCCTAGGTGCTCGACAGAGACGTCTCAGAATATCTTATGCCGTTTGTCAAAGGCCCAGTTTGTCACAGGCCTCGACTGTGCCCTGCATGATGGAAGTTATCACTGACACTCTCAAAAAGAGTAAATGAATGACTGATTGATTGTATGAAGTGAATCTTATTTTTCAATTGTTTTTCACGAAAGAACATTCATTGTTGAAAATATACAGAGTAATTTAAATTTGCTTTGATTGGCATACAAAAAGGAAAAGGAAGAATATATTAAACACCACAAACTGAATTGACATTTAAATGAGACTATCTCTACACCACCAATTTGAAGGTGGAGAATTTTAAAAAAATTAAGTTACGACTACAGTGTTAAAGTGCTGTAATTATGACTGTTATCAATACTCAAATACTTAAAATTATGACAAACTGGGCCTGTGGACAAAGTGGGCAGTCCCCGGCCCAGCGTGTACTTGGAAGAAGTTGACATGTCGGATAGATCTAGGCCTAGCCTATAGATAGCAAGGGGGATGGAACGACAACAGCATGCCCGCCCCGAGACTTTGTTGTATCTTCATGTCAACAGAAAGTAGGGGAGAAAACGTGGTGAGGTCGCCGAGCAAACTGTTGAAGAAGAATAAGAAGGTCCATTTGACGGTCTACTCCAAGTCCCGCCTGACTGACCACTGGTTATCGGGATAATGCGTACTATAGCAAGACTTTTTAAAATATTAATATAATAAGACTTGCGCAGGCAATAAATCCCCCCCTCCCCTGTTGCTGCTTCCGAAACGCTGCTCACTAACATGCTTGTTTCTCCTCTTACTCTGTGTGTGAGTGTGTTAGTGTGTAAGTGTGTTAGTGTGTGTGTATGTGTGTGTGTGTGTGTGCGTGTGTGTGTGTGTGTGTGTGTTAGTGTGTTAGTATGTGAGTATGTGTGTGTTAGTGTGTAAGTGTGTTAGTGTGTTAGTGTGTTAGTATGTGTGTGTGTGTGTGTGTGTG
>NW_004797621.1:55593-58804 GCF_000002075.1 Aplysia californica | reverse complement strand
GATTTGCTTCCGCATTCCAGTAGAGTGTAAATATAGTAGGCCATTGACTTTTAGTTGATATTATAGCACCGATCATTCCTTTCATCGAAAGGGGGTCCAGCTAGTTGTATATAAATGTAGGAAATTATTTAGAATTATTGACCCAAAAAAATAAGCGCACTGAAGGGGAACAAAGGTAAAGGGGGTATATATATAAGCCTTGGTTTATTCGCAGCTACGGAGATATAGCTGCGTCTATAAAAGGCGATGTGCTAAGCAGAGTTATTTCTCCGAACTGTGAGTAGGCTATCTCCAAATATGGACTATGCTTTCCGATTTGTCAACAAGGTCAAAAACTCGTATCAGATCTGTGTGAATGTCTTCCTCTGACCAAACAGCATGCATCGCGCAAGCCGAAAGGTTCGGAAGTTCCAGTTTTACCATTTTTGGAACCGGCTCCAGTTCTTATCATTAATTACAGAACCGATTATCGTACTTTTGCGAGTATCGGTGAGTCAAGTGGTGACGAATCCACGAAACTCTCAGAGCTGAAGGCTAATCGTGTTGCCTGAGCGAATTTCTCGAGGGTGTGTCTAGTCTACTCTATACTACGTTCTTGGATAAAGCTTTTCCCCTGTTTCTTGTTCTTTCTTTTTATTATTTTTTTTTGTAAGTGAGTAAGTTTATTCAGTGTTTAAGGACAGTGTCTTTAACATTCGTTAAAACTAAATCTTGGCACCCCCCCCCCTCCCCTTCCAATACTTGTATTGCCATAAAAATCACGATGCAGGGTGTATAACTTAAATTTAAATCAAGTCAATGAGGACGCAACCTACATAATATCAAAGGCTTACAATCAATGTGTCAGTTATGAACGTAATGCATCAACAATCAATCAACCAATCAATCAATCAATCAATCAATCAATCAATCAATCAATCAATCAATCAATCAATCAATCAATAGCAAGAGCACGGCGAGCACACAATTCGCCAAAACGACGTAATCGGACCCGACACCCCCTCAAGATTCAGCCCAACATTCGGCCTTATAGCTTTACGTTCTCTGACCATCTAACCCTATAGTAATTGGGGGATGTTCAAATATAATCTTACACCTGGGAAGGGGGAAGGGGGGGGGGTGTCTTTAATTGGCTCCTGTAAGAAAAGTGTATAAAGAGGGGGGGGGGGGGGGGAGGGGCAAAAAGTCCCCACATGGCGTAAGATTATACAATTTGAACAGCTCCTAGGCCTGGTTCAGTATGTGGGCCGGGGTCAAAGAGAAGGCAGAATGACATACTGTGTGTACCTTCATCGTCTTCAGCCTTTGGGGGTTACAGCTGATTTACAGTAACGATAGTGGGTGGTTGGCGGGTGCTCTGGTGTGGTTTGCTTCTTAATCTTTCCTATCAAACGTCTATCGTCTTTATCTCCCCTCCCTCATTTTGTGTTTGTTACTCTCTTGTAACATCTCTAATCTTCGGCATTTATATGACCTTATTGTGTTGCTAGTGCCGTAAAACACTTATAAAAACAAGCATAATATAAAGGATTATCACTATAGCCTACATATTGCAGTTCGTTCGCTGTGGTTTGGCCTCTGACGTTCCTTCTACGTGGCCTTACCGCGCAGCATGTTGATGTGTTTTGGTATCGACCAATTGGCTGTCCTGCTGCACACCAATTTGTAATCGATACCAACTGTAGACAATTTTTGCGTCAATACTTTCAGAATTGTATTCTCCTCGGCAGGTGCTAGGTGGCTATTGAGTGCAGCAAGTACTAGTCCTATAGTCCTCCTTCTTTTCTTCCCTTTTGTCTGTCTGTCTAAGGGGCTGCCCAGTTTGTCACAGGCCCGGTTTGTTACAATTTCATTTAAGTATATTTGAGTAGTTGTAACTTCAGTGTTTTATTCTCCACCTTCAAATTTTGGTGGTGTAGAGATAGTTCCTCTAAAATGTCAATTCAGCGTGTGTTTTTCAATATTTCTTCCTTTTTTGTATGCGAATCAAAGCAAATTACTCTGTAAAATGTCTACAATGAATGTTCGTTCGTTAAAAACTATTGAAAAATAAAATTCAATTCATACAAACAACCAATCATTCATTTACTCTTTTTGAGAGTGTCAGTGGTAACTTCCATCATGCAGGGCACAGTCGAGGTCTGTGACAAACTAGCATGATTCCTCTGTCTGTCTGCCTGCCTGCCTGTCTGTCTGTCTGTCTGTCTGTAAGTCTGTCTGTCAGTCTGTCAGTCTGTCTGTCTGTCTGTCTGTCTGTAAGTTTGTCTGTCTGTCTGTCTGTCTGTTTGTCTGTTAGACAGTTTCTCTATAATACAGAAAAAATCCCAAAGGAGGGAAGGGAGGAAAGAGGCTGTGGTGGGGGGTTCCATGGATAGAGGTGTGAGGTGATTGTCTTTGACATGTGATGGTTGGTGAACCAGGATCAACTGTATTAGAATTTAATAGTCAGAGGACATATCTGGGGCTCTCGTGATCTTGTTGTTCGCCTCTCATTCAATGGGTCTCGGGTTCGAATCCGGATAACGACGGGAAATTTTCTGCACTAAAATGCTCTCCTTTCACATCCTTTCCTGCTCTCTGACAATGTTCTGTCGTCTGCTTTCGTCTCCACTCCCTGCCTCCTCCCCTTCACCTCCTTTGCCCCCTCCTCTGGCTCCTGACTCTTTCTGCAGTCTTTCTACTGCTACTCCTTATCTCCCACTTAGTGCTGTCTTTCAGCCACACCCCTGATCTTATGGTAGGCACGATCTACATCTAACCTTCTCGTACAAGGGCGAAAAAGCTGAATGTCCAGTGTGCAATAACCCTTGGTAGTCTAAACATAAAATCGATAACAGTAGGCTTTGGCCGCTACCCGGGCAAAATTCAAAATTTCCTACCAACTGAAAATGTTTAAATGAATGTGTGCGAGTCCTGCGAGCTCATTTGCAGTTGCGAGCGTCATAAAACATTTAACAAAAAGGGACATATCTGCAAGTAGTGTTTGTATTTGGTTTTATATGAGATAAAGTGTGGCATCGTGGAGAAATCAGACGCACGTCAAAATAGTGAAATCGAAGAAACCCTACGTTTTTTTCTCATCCGTTGTGCAACTGTTTTTGATTTTATTTCTGTTCTTTGTTTTGTTTAGTTTTAAGCCCAACATCTTTTAGATCTATGTCCATTTATTACGCATTCCTGTGTGAATTTTACTGAAATACGTTGATCAAAG
>NW_004797621.1:50958-53213 GCF_000002075.1 Aplysia californica | reverse complement strand
TCTAACATCATGTACTAGCCTATGCTTCACCCTCACCTATCCCGCAGACTGGCTGGCCATTGGGGCACCGCTGCAGATTTTGCATGCAGCTTCTTCAAACGTTAACCGTATCCGTACGTCGAGTTTTACCGTCGTATCCATACGACGTGGGGAACTCTGTGCTACCACTTTCCAAAGAGGAAACTTACTCGTTAATCCGATCCGTTCGCTTTGCATAGCAGTCTGTCAAAGTGATTTTTTGAGAAATACTGAAAGTTTCAAAGAGATCTTCGTACTAGAAGTAGCCTATTCTAAAATGTGAAAAATACAACCTCGGGGGTACCAAAATGACCCTAGGGCGTACGGATAGAGTTAAGAAAAAGAATAAGCCGACATAATGTATAATTAATCAAATGCTTCTGGGTCAAAGCAGACTGCCTCCTTAAAGATCAGAGAAGGTGAGGACAGAGGAGCATTTTATCGTTTAGGACCTGGATGCCACACTTGACTCTGTTATCCGGCACAAAGTTTCTTACAGATTGTGGACAGAATTTCCTCTCTTGTTTGCTTTAGTAAGGTTTTTACGGCACTCGCAACTGCATAATGTCATATGACTCATGAGTGCCAATGGGTGGATGTCAATAGAGAAGTCCATAGAGTGAATCAGACTTACTCTGCTCACCTCTCTGGCCTCAACAGCACGAAGTCTGCTTCGACTAACAAGGCACCCCGGAAATAACAGTTCACAAGAGAGTGACAAACATACAAAAGAAGTAGATCTAGAGGGAAAATGACGATAGTAAGGATAAGGGGAAAAAAAGCAGCTGTTCCTCTTGTGCTGCTCCGGCACAATATGAGCATGGGATTGATAAATCAGCCCATTTACAATTCTACTGTGCATAAGAACATGCTAATGTCCCCCTCCCACCCTTTGGGAATGGCCTAAGACAACTAATACTTCAGTCAGTAGCACTGCCCTGGTGGGGGTCTGCTCCTGTTTCATTTCACAGAGTTCACTACTACTACTGCTGCTGCTGCTGCCGCTGCCCCAGCTACTGCCTCTGTTTTTACCTCTTTCACAACCTCTACCAATTTCTTTAAATCCGAGTGTTCGTTACAATACAGTAGCAGACATGAGATTTTTGTGTAGATAATTAAACCTACAGGCACCGAGCAAGTAATGCAGATCTATAATGTATTCGAATTTCTCAATCAAGAGTAGTTGAGTTTCAAATGAGAGACATTTTCGTTTCTTTGATGCCATACCGAAGAGTGATATTAATTGCTGGGAAATTCCAGGAAAACAGACCTACACTGAACTCTACCCAAACACACGCATCGCAAAAGGGCTGATTAGTTCAAATGCACGCCCGTGTCATCTATCTTCTATGGCGTGTTGTTTGCCGAACAAGTTGTGTTGCTGTGTATAATAATAATAATAATAATAATAATAATAATAATAATAATAATAATAATAACAATAATAATAATAATAATAATTAATAATAATAATAACAATAATAATAATAATAATAATTAATAATAATAATAACATTCATATAGCGCATTTCCCAAAAAAAGTAGCTCAATGCGCTTTACAAGGGGGCTCTCGTGGCTTAGAGGTTAAGGTGTTGGCCTCTCATTCAAAGGTCCCGAGTTCGAATCCGGGTAGCGACCGAAAAATGTTCTTCTCTAAAATTGTCTCGTTTCACCTCTTTTCCTGTTCTCTAGCAATGTTCTGTTGTCTGCTTTCATTTCCACTTTCTGCCCCCACCCCGTCACCTCCTTTGCCCCCTCCTCTGGGCTCCTGACTCTTTCTGCAGCCTTTCTACCGCTACTCCTTGGCTCCTCCTTACTGCTGTCTTTCTACCACACCCCTGACCTTCTGGTAAGAAAGATCTACACCTAGCCTTCTCGGACAAGGGCGAAAAATCTCGGAGGGCCTGTGTGCAAGTTGCGCACGTTAAAGATCCCTTGGTGGTCTAAAATCTATAAGAGTAGGCTTCGGCAGCCACCCGGGCAAATTTCAAAATTTCCTACCAACTGAAAATATTAGGCGTGTCCCGCGCGCTCATATGACCTTTTGCAGTTGTGAGCGCCGTGAAACACTTTACAAAGACAAAACAATGCGCTTTACATTGGAATAAATGTACCAATTTTCAAAACCTTGCGTATTAGATCTACATGCACTTCATTTCTTCTCATGTATAGCCTAGCATACGGCAACGTTTGATTCCACAGACCATTGTAGTATTGATCAGCCCGGGGGGGGGGGG
>NW_004797621.1:42268-49597 GCF_000002075.1 Aplysia californica | reverse complement strand
ACACACACACACACACACACACACACAGACTATTTTCATTCAGACATAGGCACAGAACATCTATAATAAAAATGTATTTGGTATGATCATAATATCAATAACGGAGATTACTTTATGACTTGTCTCCATTTTTTTCCTCTCAGGATTGTAGTTAGTGCCTATCACTGATCACATCAACGTGCAACATGGAGATACTGGGTCTCCCTATCTGGGCCATCTTGCTTCTTCTCATGCTAGTTTTGCTGTTGGTCTACGTGAGTTACATGTCCCGCCGCCACAACACGTTCAAAGACATGGGCATCAAGGCAGTACCTCCCACCAAAGTCTTCGGTAATCTGGGGCTCGCCATAAAGCACGGGATATTTGATGTCCAGACGGTGTTGTACAACATGTTCCGAGACCAGAAGGTAGGCTGTGAGGATTTTCTAAGATCTTTATTACAAGTTGTTTTCTTTTATTTGATTTACTTTTTTTAAACCATATATTTGCTGCCTGGGGTGGCTGCATGGCAGGGTCTCTAATAGAATTAGTGTCGCGACGTGGTGGAATGAGGCGCTCGTCAATTTTGGGCATGTGGAGTTATTGGTACATGTACCATCTGAAAGCTTATTCATTTTCCTTGCGTTCAATGAACAAAATACCCATCTGTCTTAAATAGAAGTCAAGATATTTGCAATTGAAGGAGTTGAGGTCGCCTGGTTTCAGTGGTGAAATAAGCGAGAAAATGGCCGCCAAAGTTTGGTAACTCCAGTACCTGAAGAGTCCTTGAAAATTGAAAAATGACATTCCGTGCCTTTAATCAACGTTTTATACTTAAATTCACATGGAAATGTGTTTTTATTATCGACATAAAAGGGGTTGAGCCAAAGGAGAAAAACTAGATATGAAAATTGCTAAAATGATGGTTAAATACCTTTTTCTCTGATTTTGTTATTTTGACGAGCGCCTGATTTCACCAAGATGCTTCACAAAGATTCTCTTACTGCTTGGATGTCAAAAAGTCACCATCAGTTTATGGAGGACAAACTGTATTTATTGTGGATTAGCTACGTGTTTCATTCGAATTGTCTTCATATCTGTGATGATTGTTAATATACAGTTGACTAATCTTTGTATCATTCTCAACTTGAAGTAGATTCTTCTACATTCCTGTCAAGATATTGTGTGTTTCTGAAAACAATATTATTAAATTTATTATTTATATTATGATCAGCATCATCATCATCATCACCGTGGGTGGTTAGTGGGTGCTCTGATGTGGCTAATTGCTCTTTCTAATTCCTATCAAACATCTATTGTTCTTATCTCCCCTCCTTCTGTTTTGTGTTTGTTACTCTCTTGTGACGCCTCAAATCTTCGGCACTCATATATATTATTTTGTGTTGCAAGAGCCGTAAAACCTTATTAAAACAAACAAACATCATCACCATCTTTATCATTATCATTATTATTATTATTATTTTTATTATTATTACTTCTGCGCACTGTGTTTTTGATAAACTTGACACTCGTCTTTTTCCTCCCACACAGTGTTATGGGTACTACGACACGCGTACCCCCGTTCTTGTCGTTCGAGACTTAGACATGCTGAAGGACATCTTCGTGAAGCATTTCAACAGCTTCAACGATCGCCGTACCCTGTTTGAGCAAGAGCCACCGCTTGATAAACAGCTCTTATCACTCAAAGGGGAGGACTGGAAAAGAGTGAGAAATGTCGTCTCTCCAACCTTTACCTCGGGCAAAATAAAACGAATGACGCCGCTAGTGGAACGGAACCTCAAAGTCTTGCTGGATATCGTGAAAGCGAAACAGGAGGGTGGGGAAGAGGTAGAGTTGAAAGAGCTTTGCTCTCGCTTTTCTATGGACGTCATTGCCAGCACAGCTTTTGGGACGGATATAAGTAGCCAGACAAATCCTGACGATGAATTTACGAAGCAAGCTAAAGCCGTTATGAATGGAATCAGTCCACTGTTACTCGCACTTATTATATTTTTCCCTTTCCTCCTGAAAGTTTTCCGATGGGTAGGACTTAAATTCAAAGGTCAGACTGCAGTGGAGTACTTGGATCGTTTTGTGGAGAAGGCTATCACAGAGAGAAAAACGGACGGACAAGCTGGAAAATTCAACGACTTCGTCGACTTGCTGCTCAACTCAGAGGCTCACGGGGAGGGAGAGAACGGCGTGACTGCAGCTGATCGAGCCAGTCTGAGCAAAGCAGAAATGCATGTAAGTCGATTGGTTTACAGCTATAGCCTACAATAAAGCTGGTGGCTGTGGTGTACGTAGTAGTACATTAGTGAGTTTCTTCGGCGTACTGCACCCAGAAGATGTAAATTTGATTCTTCTTTTTGGAAGTTATTTATTACATGTATTTATTCAGTGTTTTCATACTATGTGCAGAGATGTTGTATCCCCCTCATATTACAATTTGATATAGCCCAGATGATAATAATAATAGTAATAATAATAATAATGATAATAATAATAATAATTATAATGATGATAATAATGATAATAATAATGACAGACAGACAGACAGACAGACAGACAGACAGGCAGGCAGGCAGGCAGGCAGGCAGGCAGGCAGGCAGGCAGGCAGGCAGGCAGACAGACAGCATTGTATAGCGCAAATTCCTACTCACCAGGAATTAAAAAGCTTTATGCGCTTTACAATCATATACGGTTTCCTCAAAAGACCTGATAGCATAGTGAAACAATCTCAACTTCCTGGGAAGCGTAGGGCCTACAGTGCAAGCTGCCATTCATAGGCGCTAATTAAAACACTAACGTACTGACAAGATCTTTCGTTGCTTATGGCTAGGTACCCATTCCCAGTCCAACCTGGGTGAAGTGAGGAAAATTCGTGTACGGTGTCTTTTCCAAGAACCGGCAACTTCATGATAACGAGTCCGGTAGCCTAACCACTAGACTAACGACGCCGCACAAGGTCAAATAAACTGTCTACTAGGATGGGAGTTCAGGGGGAACAAACCATAGATTCCAATATGCAATCTTACTGTTGACGTTTTGTTCTACATTTTTGCATTTTTCTGATTTCGAACAATTTTGCCAAGCCTGATTTTTTAAGGTCAATTTTGAGTGACCATATCTCGGGCGTCTTTTAACGTAGATCGAAGAAATATTAATGTGTCAGGTGATGCAGAATTTATTCAGCTTTAAATCGGTATGCTGCATGAGCAAGCCTATAACACGATGATTGGGTGATTACAGTTTCAAGTTTCTTTTGGATGCCTGTAATATATATATTATATACCAGGGACGGCGGCAAGACTAAATCTCTTTTTATATTTTGTGGTATTATGGTGAAATCAGACACTCCATATGCCCAAAGTATGCTCTCTAACTAAGTATGTTTTCTTATTCTTTCTTTCACTATTTTTCTTCGACTTTGATCTCTCTCCCTTTGTTTCCATGTCTGATTTTCCTCTCGTACCACCTATTCATTCTATCATCTTTTCTTTTTCTCCTCAGGGCCAGTCACTGGTCTTCCTTCTAGCAGGCTATGAGACCACCTCCATAGTGATGGCCTTCACCTTGTTCCTGATTGCTAACCACCCAGACTGCCTGAGGGCGGCGCAGCAGGAAGTGGACCAGAAACTTGGGGGCGCGTTCCCTGACCATGACAGCATCCAGGACCTCACTTTCCTTGACATGTGCATCAATGAGAGTATGCGCATGTTTCCACCAGGACTTTTCATCGACAGGGTCTGCAATGAAGATATTGAGATTCAGGGTGTTCGCATTCCAAAAGGAATGGTCGTTTTGGCTCCAGTGTATGCCATTCACCATGATGATGAAATCTACCCTGAACCAGACAAATTTAAACCGGAGAGATTTCTTCCAGAGAATAAGAACTTGCGCCATCCATTTGCATTTTTGCCATTTGGTTCAGGTCCAAAAAACTGCATCGGGATGCGCTTTGCCTTAATGGAAATGAAAATGTTATTGGCGGCCATCTTACAAAAGTACACACCTGTTTCTTGTGAAAAAACAGTGTACCCTATCAAGATAACAAAAATGTTGTTGAGAGCTGAAAAAGATCTGTGGGTGAAATTTGAGCTACGAAAGTAAAATAAAAGAAATAAGGCCTTTTGATTCCTCTTTTAAAGAAGTTTTAGTTGTCATGACGAAGGCACGCAAAGGGAACAACAAAGCTAGACACTCACACAAACATACAAATCATAGTGAGATCCCTGAAGTGCAGTGCCTTGTTTTTAGGCTCACATTGACCAGGCTTTGTGGGGGACTCTTCCCCATGAACACTGAGCTAACGGTCGATGTTGCTTGGTGTAATATGGGGTTTTGTTCTTTAAGACTTTAAGAGGTCGTACGTTGTTCACCTCTTGGTCAAGAGATCCCTGGATCAAGACCTCCGATCAACTCTAATTTTTTTTTTTTCCTGCGTCTTTCTTTCCCATTCTCTAATCCTGTTCTGTCATCTGCTTTTCTCTCCACTTTCTCACCCATCTCCCCCCCTCCTCCCACCCCGCCTCTGTCTCTGTTCCTTTCTTTTCTTGTTTATCCTGGCTTGATCTTTCTGCTTTCTTTCAGCCAGACACTTGATCTTATTGTAGGTGAGATTGATTGAACACCGCCTTCTCGGATAAGGAATGAGGTTTCACAGATTTATTATTATTTTTGAAATGTCTGCAGATAACTGTTCACCTCACATTATGGACTTGACATTTTTGCTGACACAAGATGAACTCAGTATAATAAGAGGAACATTTTTATCCAATTTTAGCATGATGGTTCAGAATAATTCCAAGCTTTTAAATGTGTATTGCAACTGAAAAATGTACCTGTCATTTTTATCTTCACATTTGACCTTTCTGTGAATGGAAGGTAAAATGTATGGTATGCTGATTTGGTGGGATATTCTTTTTATAATCCTTCTCAGGCTTTGCCAATCTCATTGATAGTGGGATATGGTTCTTTATATCAATAGAATACAATTAACCGTATTCGTACGTCATGTTTTACTATCGTATCCATGCGACGTGGGGAACTCTTTGTGTACTTTCCAAAGAGGAAATTTACTCGTTAATCCTATCCATACGTTTTGCATAGCAGTCTGTCAAAATGGTTTTTTGAGAAATACTGAAAGTTTCAAAGAGATCTTCGAACTAGAAGTATTCTAAAATGTGAAGAATGCAACCTTGGGGGTACAAAATGACCCCAGGATGTACCGATAGAGTTAAATTAATTAAAACGTTAATGAACTTGTGCTCCAAAGTGTTCCTTCTTGCGACCGAAGTCTAAAGAGATGTTTTCACACTCTGCTATAAGAGATGTTTTCAACCATGCTATCAGAGATGTTTTCAACCATGCTATAAGAGATGTTTTCTCACCATGCTGTAAGAGATGTTTTCTCACCATGCTGTAAGAGATGTTTTCTCACCATGCTATAAGAGATGTTTTCTCACCATGCTGTAAGAGATGTTTTCACTACATGCCAAAGAGGAGTTCTTTATACAATGAGATTAGTACTCCATAGATATTAAAAACCTTGAAAAGTACACTGTATTCAGTACGGATGTCTACAAAATGTTCTTGTTTAGTTGTTGAGTTGTACCCATGGAGTACATTTGTTGCTGTCTTCTCAGTACATAGACTGACAATGTTTTTGCACCGCAAGATCTTTCATGTGATTTATTATTCCTTTGACTCGTTCCATGTACATAAGCAGATATGTTATGTTATATGTTATATATTATATCTTTGTCTTTGTTTTGATGTAGCGACCTTACCAGGCGGAACGTTCTAAGAAATTTTTCTGCCGATTATCTTTTTACGAAAATCTAAAGAAATGATAGTGAGGCATTGTGGTGAAATCAAGTGCTCGTCAAAATAGTGAAATCAAAGAAATCTGCATTTTTTTTGGCTGGTGGGCAATTTTTTTTCTAATTTACTATTTTGGTTCAACATTATTGATGTACCATACATTTAACAACACATTTTTGTGAGCATTTTACTGAAAATGACATAAAATGTAAATTTTTAGTTTTCAAGGACTCTCAGGCTATGGAAGTTACCAAATTTTGACGTCCACTTTCTCGCTAATTTTACTTCTGAAACCAAGTGACCCTGATCTCCTTCTATCACAAAAATTTTGACTTCATGGATATTTTTTGGACTAGTCAAATGAACAGTCTTTTAGATGATACCAATAATTCGACGATATTATTATGCCCAAAAATAAATTGACGAGCCCCTGATTCCATTTGGGATTGATCAAGGTTATTGTTTGGGGTTTTTTTTATAGTTTTTCTTGCAAGTTCAGTACAGGTTCTCAACTATGCCCGCAAGACAAGTCAAACAAAACATGATAATTTTTTTTACCTTCTATAAAAAAATCAGTGAAGTTGAGTGACAAATAAAAAGTGCATTGTTTAAACCATGCATGAACTTACACAGGATTTCACAGGGCATTATAGTGATTCTTTAAGAAGAATCCTAAGTTTTGTTTGTGTTTTCTTTTAGAATCTACTTCTCATTATTTTCTATCTACAATGTCAGTTTTTAGGTGTGGTTATTGGAGTAGTTTTCCTTCTTTTTTTTTTTACATCAATCAAATAATATTATGTCAGATATATGTAAATAAAAGGAAAAATACAATGTAACGAGCTTGATTGCCATTTGTTTTTATCTATATCATATGAAAAGACAAATCATTCATACCAGAAACAAAAGTGAGCAGGTCATACAATAACAATTTTTAAAGAGTAGAAAACTCCCTTTTTTATAATGTCTAGTCGTAGTTGTCACAATCTGGCTTCAAAATGATAAAGGGAAATAATCGTGAAGTTTTAGAAAATAACGATAGTTTGCTCCAATGGTAGGTATTTTCGATTCCCTCTATTTTGATTCTCTGGTCCCACCAGCAGTGAATGCTGGACAGTCACTTTTGAAGATAGTGAGAATAAGATAGAAGCAACAAAACGTGTGGTTTCGTAGGAGACTGCTGAGAATATCGTGGAAGGAAAAGATACCAAGTGTGGTTCCCAGTACTTGTTGAACCCCACATGATGTGAGCAATTCTCAAAAGGTGCTCACTCAAGTTGCACTGGGTTTGACAGGAGCTCTGGGCCTACTGGGTCTCTCCGTAGTGTGAGCAATAAATGGTTGATATCCAGATGCCAAGAGAAATGAATGGTTAAACTTGCTTAGGCGGTTTCAGGGCCTTGTGTGTGTGTGTGTGTGTGTGTTGTGTGCCTATCTTTCCCCGTCGTTTTATGCAAGAAAAATTCTGAAATTATGCAAACTGAGCCCAAAAATGTGAAATTATGCGATTCTGTTAATTTTAAT
>NW_004797621.1:20669-39893 GCF_000002075.1 Aplysia californica | reverse complement strand
ACACACAGACATGCATCGTCCAACAGGCTACGAACACACTCATAGACACACAGACACACCCATAGACACACAGGCATACATCGTCCCAACGAACACACTCATAGACACACAGACATGCATCGTCCAACAGGCTACGAACACACTCATGACATAGACACACAGACACACCCATAGACGCACAGGCATGCATCGTCCCAACGAACACACTCATAGACACGCAGACACTCATAGACGCACAGACATGCATCGTCCCACCAGCTACCGCAGTGAATGTAGGCCTAGGCTGTCCCTTTGAAAAGATTGAAAACCCTTGTGGACAATTAGAAATCTAGATCTGGTGCAAACTGCTCATGCGAAACGATTTAAATAAACGATTCAAAAATACAATCGGCCTATAGGCTACCCGTTTTACGCTATCTGCTGTCGCTTTTGCGTGATCTTGTTTGTCGGTGGGGATTTTGAAGGGGTGGGGTCAAGGAGATTAAAAGTTAGTTCTAAGCTCCTTGGGTGGGGTGTACGGAGGGGGGATTGAGTGTGTATTGTTGTGTGTGTGTGTGTGTGTGTGTGTGTGTGTGTGTGTGTGTGTGTGTGTGTGCTTGTGTGTGTAGGCTGTGTGTGTGTGCGTGTTAACATTTTCGCTTTTCTAGGCCTGAAGCTTCATACTGCATGTTCACATCATTTACATCTCGACTCGCTGTAAAGCACGTGCAAACGCTGAGTGCTTGACTTGCCTGCTCTCACCTGCAGTGCAAAGTGCAAAGTGCAAAGTCGCGTTCACTTCCTTAAATTAATTGCCTGATGCCTCTCTGTTGGCTATGTTGGGAGAGAGAGAGAGAGGAGAGAGAGAGAGAGAGAGAGAGAGAGAGAGAGAGATGTGACCCACTGACAGACCGACAGTACAGTTCTAGATTCTATGCTGTGTAGGCTAGTGTGTAGTGTGGACCGTGTAGTTTTTCCCCCACTGGGTACAGGAGTGCAAGACGTGTTCGGCGTTCGGTTTTTGTCGTTGCCGATTGCCGATACGCTGCTTGCTTGGCTCTGTTCTCTCTCCCTCTTGTCTTGGTCAACATGAAGATTTGTAATTTGTAATGTGATGTCGACTGGTACTCTGTAGGCTAGGCCTATGATCTTGCTTTTTAGAGGTAGGTCTATAGATAGGGCCTGTACGTTGTCGCAGAGGTAAGTGCTCATTTAGGTAGGCCTAGTTAGTAGTTTGCGACCGTTTTTAGTGCCAAAAAAAGTGTTCCCGGCTTCTTCTTCTATCCCATGGTTGGGGCAACCGTTGGGGCACCACTGCATTGGAAAAACAGCTCTCGCCATCTATTTTTGTCTTCTGCTCTCCTCAGATTGTCACCCATCGTCTTTCCTGTCCACTCTGTAATGTTGTCCTCCCTTCTCCTTCTCTGCCTTCCTCTCTTCCTCTTTCATTGTACGGTTCCTTGCAGGATTGTTTTGGCAAGTCCTGTGGATTTTGTGACATGCCCATACCATTTTAGTTTTCGTCTCTTCACTGTGGTCAGTAGATCTAGAATCTAGATCTTCATATTGTCCCACTGCGTTGGTGATTCTCTTTCGTACTTCAGCATTTGAAACGTGGTCTTTGTACGAGATGTCAAGGAGTCTGCGGTACCTAACATCTCATCTCTGTGGTCTGAATCTTTTTCTCTAATTCCCGGCAGGTGGTTGCTAATCTTCAATTTTACCGCTCATTCTAAGATCTAATAGATTTAGAGATCTAGTAGGGAGGCCATTATAACCTTAGATCTAGAATTCTAGTAGGTCTAGATTCTAGACCTAGTGTAAGTCGTGTGACATAGGCCTAGTTCGAGCTATCTGGTGGAGTTGTTTATTTCTAAGGGAAGCATGCCAGTTTGTCACAGGCCTCGACATATATATCTCTGACACTCTCAAAAAGAGTAAAAATGAATGATTGATTGTATGAACTTCCTTTTGTATGAATTTATAATTTAATTTTTCAATTGTTTTTAACGAAAGAACATTCATTTGTTGAAATTTTACAGTTAATTTGCTTTGATTTTGATACGAAAAGGAAAAATAAGGGGGAAAAAAAAGCTGAATTGACATTTTTAGAGGGACTATCTACACCACCAATTGGAAAAACTTAAGTTACCAAACTACAACAGTGTTAAAGTGCTGTAATTATGACTGTTATCAATGCTCAAAAATACTTTAAAATGAAATTGTGAAACTGGGCCTGTGACAAACTGGGCCTGTGACAAACTGGGCAGCAGTGGGGCGGAGTTCCGCAGAGGGCTGGCACTTATCATGACACGGTACGTGCACCAAACGCCAAAATTTTGTGATTTCTATAGCTTATGAGTCCTGGAAACTGGAAATAAAATTTTTTTGTGACTTTAGGGAACGTTTTTCCATAAAATTCACACATGAATAGGGTTTTGGAATGCCCCCGGACATACAAGGTGTTGAGCCAAAAATAATCATGTCCAAACTGGCCGAAAAATGCCGATTTATCAGATTTCATTATTTTGATGAGCGCCTGATTTCACCTCGATGCCTCACATATTTTCAAAATCAAAGGTGATATTATGGTGCAGACTGGATGTCCAAGTCCGAGGCAACATATGATACTGTACCGTAAAAATAGAGCTAAAAGTTTCTCTGTTCTACCTCTGAAACATGTCCCAAAAAAAGTGAAATCAAAGAAATTTGATGTGCCTGTGTTGACTTTATTCAGATCAATGCTTTCAGGACTTGGGTGTATCCTTCACATTATTATATTGAAATTAATTGGTCCCTTTTAAGCAGCACAGGGGGGGACCAGACCGAAAAATGCTGTTTTGAGAACATCGAAGGTAAAGTTTTTGCCCCTTTTCAGTTTCTTTAAAAGACAAGGAAAGTTTTCTCTATAACCAAACAAATCTACACACCAATGAAACCAAACTTCTCCTTTAGGTAGGGCAATGCCCACTTTTGGTGTAGGTCAAGATTTCTGGAAACCCCTGAAATCTGGGTTGGCTCGCTTGTCCTTCAAAGCGACCAATTTCTATACTCCCTTTAAGTTAACTGTCTAGTATTATATATCATTCCTTGACAGATCTATCGTTCAAAAGAAGGTGGCCCCTCTAGACGCATTGACTGCACTGTTGAGACTTGCACCCGGTGTCTGGCCACGACGGCTGGTCTCAGTGAACATCACTCACAGAAGACTTCGCTCTCACGTCGCACACATCGACATGGCGTCGCCGCGAGAACCCATGTACCCAGCCATCCCTGTCCTACACACACGCGGCTCCTACTATGAGGTGGGCTACAATATTGGCTTCACTTTCGCTGATCGTATCAAGAGGTATTCAGATTATTAATATAATATATATTTTATAAAAGTAAATTTTGACTTCCTATATATTCTTAAATAATAAGTTAACCCTATCCGTATGTCGTGGGGAACTGATCTGTGCCACCACTTTCCAAATATGAAGTTTGCTTATTAATCCGATCCGTACGCTTTGCCAGTCTGTCAAAATGATTTTTTGAGAGATACTGAAAGTTTCAAAGAGATCTTCGTACTAGAAGTATTCTAAAATGTGAAGAATACAACCCCGGGGGTACAAAATGACCCCAGGGCGTACGGATAGGATAGAGTTAAAGCGTCTTTCACGCAGGATGTTGCAGTGAACATAGATGTACGTGACTCAACTGAGAGTCAAGTGGAGACCCTGAATGTGCATGTACTAGACTGGACCAAGGAAATTTTGAATGGAGGGCTCTTAGAGTAGACTTTTACCAAAATCATTCATTTTGAGCATAGAGCGTATCTTTCGCCCATTTGGTAATTTTTTTACATATGATCCTGGTGGCTCCAATTCTTATAAAATGCTTTTTTAAAAATCTTCAGTTGTTTAGAAAAAGTATTTCTTAGCACATTTGTTGACGTTAGATTGTAAGTATTGCTCACTTTTACAACAGTTGTTGAAAGCTGTGTTAAGCTGTTGCTATGCCCATACAAATGTTCTGTAGATTCTGTTTCACATGAAGTGCTTGGTTCTCGTTAACATAAAAGGATTTCAGAACAACCCCCCCCCCTGTTTATTTTATGTATTGGAATATAAGATGCACACATCAATCTACTTGCTCATGCAGCTTGACCAACTTATTTCCTTGCCATATACATAAAGTTTTCAGAAGAAAACTTATTTTACCATGAGTAGTGGTTGATTTAAAAAGTCCTTAAGCAAACACCCCCACCTTTTGGCAAAAGCTCTCATACCTTTTGGCTGACTCTCCCCCTTCCCTTTTATTTCCCGACTCGTTATAGCCTATCGTTCCTATATATAGCCACAGTGGGTTTTCAATAGGCTTAGACCTTGTGGCGTCCTGCAAAACATGGGAAGTAAGTGGGAAAGAAAACTGGAGGAACATTCCGGGTTATGGGGGGCTGGGGAGGTGTTCAGATTATCTTTATAATGGACAGCTATGGTTTATCAATTTCATCTTTTGTTATCTTTTGTTATTTTTTAAAATGTTGTTCTTAACTTGAGTAATTTCATGGAACACCCTCAAGTTAATAGTTAAAATCTATCCCTTGAGCCTCATTCTGAGTGGTCAAACCATCCTTCTGAGATTGGAAATAAGGTTCCCCTTTTGTAAAGTTTCAAAATTCGACAGATTTTCGTGGGCTAAAATGACTAAAAATGATAACACTAGGTCAAGCATGTAATTATTTTTTATCTTTTTTTGTTGTAGTGATCTTCATTTTCTGTCTGTCTTCTCCTTTTGTCTCTATGTTTGTTCACTGTCTTTTTTTCCTCATCCAAAGCTTCTCTCTCTCTCTCTCTCTCTCTCTCTCTCTCTCTCTCTCTCTCGCCCTCTCTCTCGCCCTCTCTCTGTCTCTCTGTCTCTCTGTCTCTCTGTCTCTCTCTCTCTCTCTCTCTCTCTCTCTCTCTCTCTCTCTCTCTCTCTCTTTCTGCTACTTATTGTGTGAAGTTTCATCTATTTTATCACATCCGTGATTCACCATAGTTCATATATATATATAAGTGGGTTGTTGGCGGGTGCTCTGGTGTGGTTTGCTTCTTCTTTCCTATCATACATCTATCATCCTTATCTCTCCTCCTTCTTTTTTGTGTTTGTTACTCTCTTGTAACACCCTCTAATCTTCGGCACTTATATGGCCTTTTTGTGTTGCAAGTGCCGTAAAACTCTTACTATAACTAAAATAGCTCATATATATTCTCAGTATGTAAATTATCAGTGTTGCTTAGAAAGGTTTGAATCTCAACATGAAAATATAAAATGATGTTATCAAATGGATTTTGTTCCCAGGTTCTGGCAAGAGTCCGTAGAAATGAAGACGCTGGTAAAACCTTTCGGGGAAACAGAACGGGGTCGTCAGTACGTTGGAAAGGCCCTTAAAGTTTGCAAGGAAAATTTCCCTTGTTTTATACGAGAAGTAAGTATAGTCACTTTTTTTTTTTATGCACTAACCCATTTTGCCCACTTAATAGCAACCCAGATAAAAGCATTTTCCTCTTGACAGCAGCCTAAGTTTATGTAACAGTATTTGTTCCATTATAAGTAACCCCTTTTAACCCTATCCGTACGCCTGGGGTCATTTTGTACCCACAGAGTTGTATTCTTCACATAAATCTTAGAATACTTCTAGTACGAATATTTCTTTGATACTTTCAGTATTTCTCAAAAAATCATTTTGTCAGGATGTTATGCAAAGCGTACGGATCAGTTGTACGAACAAATTTCCTCTTGAGAAAGTGATGCACGACGTACGGATAGGGTTATTACAGCTACTTTTTCCTCTAACAGCAACCTTTATTATTGCTATAAGTTGTCTGACCAAAAAAATGTTTTTATTTGACTATTCAAACACAATGGGAACACCGAAATTGACCAGTAATTTCAGTGTGAGTGCATCCCTCCTCTCTTGTTGATCTCCTGTCTTCACGGCACTTACTTTAGTTAAAAGTTAAACACTGTAAGTGGGTGGTTGGCGGGTGCACTGGTGTGGTTTGTGTCTTCTTTCCTATCAAACACCTATCGTCCTTATCTCTCCTCCTCCTTTTTTATGTTTGTTACTCTCTTGTAAAACCTCGAATCTTCTGGGGCTCATATGACCTTATGCAGTTGCGAGCGCCGGAAAGCCTCTACTAAAACAAAAAAGACACTCAAGTTCCAGACCTCAGTTCCCACTCCCACACTCTCGCAAAGTGCCACCTTCCTTCAAGGGTCTTCCATCTAGAGAGAAAAATCTCTGCCAACACATTGCCAATATTCTCACTAAGAAAAATCTCAGCCAACACGTTGCTGATGTTCTCACTTTCCGACGTAACAACATCACCTCATCCTGCAATTGGGACTTGGTGCGTGTGTGTGTGCCTGCGTGCATGTGTGTGTGCGTGTGTGTAACACCTCTTGTAACACCTCTAATCTTCAGCACTTACATGACCTTATTGTGTTGCAAGTTCCGTAAAACTCTTACTAAAACTAAAACTAGAAAATGAAAATTAGTGTTCATTCAAGAGAGATTTAATTAAACATAATCATAATATCTCCCCTTACGTAAGAATGCAAAACAGAAAAGGCCACATCTACATCTTCTAAAACTTCCCGTTATAATCAGTAAAAAAATGGCAGAGAACCAGTTTTGTAAAACTTCAAAACACAAAGAGGTTAAATACTTTCTGTTGCCAAATATATGGTTGGACATGTAAACCTTGTGAATGTTACTGAGCCAATGCTGCTGATATTGCTTTTTCATTATTTATTTTCTGGCTTTTATTGTCATAATCTTGTGGTTATTGTTATTGCAAACACTAATTATTGATATTACTTTGATAATTATTTAAGATAAGATAAGATAATACTTTATTATCTCATAGGGAAATTTTTGTTCGCTGTACAGGACCGTAAAAGATATAATTGGTGATGGTAGTGTTATTATGAGATCATATTCTCTGTTGCGTTACTGCTGTTGTCATATTTGTAATTGCTGTTGCTGTCATTATTGTTGTTGATCGTGGGGTTTTTTCTCATCGTCGTTGTTGTCTCTGTTATTGAAACAGTTGTTGTTTGTGGGTGGTTGGCGGGTGCTCTGGTGTGGTTATCTTCTTCTTTCCTATCAAACATCTATCGTCTTTATCTCCCCTTATTCTTTTCTGTGTTTGTTACTCTCTTGTAACACCTCTAATCTTCGGCACTTATATGACCTTATTGTGTTGCAAGTGCCATAAAACACTTACTAAAACTAAAACAATTGTTGTCGTTGTTCATTTCAGTGATGTTTCTTTGGGAGGGAAAAGATGCCTCGCTATATTTCCTTGCTCACCGTCCACAGTTGCAGGGTATGGCTGACGGTTGCGGTATGGAGTTCAGTGACCTGTTTCTGGTGAATGTGTCCAAAGAAATTATTAACGCCCTGTCAGGGCAAGAGGTAGAGCCGAACTCTTTGTCGTCAGGATGTAGCGAAGTCTTCATCAACACCCCCAAGTATAAGCTGATGGCGCACAATGAAGTGAGTATGGGGCTGATGGTAGAATATATAGATACTGTAGACTTTGTGTTACTCAAGGTCTTTAAGCCATTCCCAAAGGCGGGATATTAACATGTTCTTATGCACAGTAGAATTGTAAATTTGCTGATTTATCAATGTCTTGCTGATACTGTACCGGAACAACATAGGGGGAACGGCTGCTTTTTCTTTCCTCATCCTTACTATCGTCATTTTTCCTCTTTTTGCTTTTGTATGTTTGTCACTCTCTTGTGAACTTGTGAACTTTTATTTCCGGGATGCCTTGATAGTCGAAGCAGACTTTGTGGTGTTGAGGCTAGAGAGGTGAGCAGAGTAAGTCTGATTCCCTGTAAGGACTTCTTTGTTGACATCCAACCCTTGGCGCTCATATGGCCTTATGCAGTTGCGAGCGCCGTAAAACCTCTACTAAAACAAAAATCGTATTATATCCTCATCCTCCCTTATGTTGGGGTAGCTGTAGCAGTGCCACACATTGCCTGGGTTTGCTCTGACAGACACTCTCGAACAAAGCGCTTCCAAAAAATTGAATTGGGCCAGTTTCGGAAGGGTTTGGGGTTGTTATATATTTGTGTCAAGACACAGTGGAATCAGGCGCTTGTCAGTTTTTGGGCATGTGGAGTTAATGGTATCATCTTAAAACTTTTTCATTTGTCTTGCTTTCGATGAAAAAAATGTTCATTTATCTTGAATACAAGTCGAGGTATTTACGATTGAAGGAGATGGGGGTCACCTGGTCTGAGAGATAAAATTAGAGAGAAAATGGCCACCAAAGTTTAGTTATTTGCTCAGCTTGAGAGTCTGTAAAAACTTAAAATTTTCATTTTGTATGCCTTTAATTGATGTTTTTCAGTACAATCCACACAGAAATGTGTTTTTTAATGGACATAGAAGATGTTGAGCCCAAAAACAAGAATTCGATAAAAATTCCCAAACCTGCTTAAAAATGCCAGTTTCTTCACTTTTATTATTTTGATGAGCGCCTGATTTCACCACACTGCCTCACATATTTATTACTGTTCTACTTTTTATACACACAGGATGCTGATCCAATGATAAAACCGTATGGCTACTTTGTCAAGGCATGTATTGTGGAGAACAAGAAGGAAGTGGAGAACTTTACCGCCTTCTGCTACCCGGGCTTCCTCGCAGGAGTTGCCTTTAACTTCAATAGGTGGGTGTTTGGCGGGTGCTCTGGTGTGGTTTGCTTCTTCTTTCCTATCAACTTTTTTGTTTGTTACTCTCTTGTAACACCTCTAATCTTCTTGCGCTCATATGACCTTATGCAGTTGCGAGTGCCGTAAAACCTCTACTAAAACTAAACTAAAAACTTCAATAGGTAGGTTTTGCGCAATAGTTGTGTTACATCTAGTATTTGTTTCAGTTTTTCTAGAAAATTGGGGGTTTTTGTTTTTTGTTTTTTGTTTCTTGGATTTTTCTTTTCAGAGTTGTTGGTGGTCATGGAATGAGGTAATGAATGAGGTTAGGAGGAGAAAGGATGGGGTTGGGGGGGGGGGGGGAGCTGACAAAGTATTTGAATCCACTGATGCTTGTTATTGTGGTTGTTGCCCTTGTGTTTGGTTAGACGTTGCTTTGTTGGCCTAGCTTTTTTGGCTTTTTATTGTGCTCGAAAGTACGAATAGGTGGGGCTGAGTACTCCAAATTCTGTCCCCGCGGTTTAATGCACACAAAAAAATTCTGAAATTATGCAAACTGAGCCCAAATATGTGAAATTATGAGATTCTGTTAATTTTAGCTAAGAATGATGAAGGAAAATTATCAGAAATTATGCAAAATATTATCAGATTTTTGCAGAATTATACGGGGTGCATAAAACCTCGGGGACGGTCCAAATGACAAGAAAATGTCCTAGAGAGTCATGATGGAGGAGGAAAGGGGCTGTCTTAGACAGGTGGATGTCTTGAACAGTATCATTCTAATCATCATCATCCAGTGCCAGATCTGCAACAGATATAGTGTAAAGCGCATAGAGCTTGCTGTCGAGCGGGATTATGCACTAAACAAATGCTATTTCTTATTATTATTCTGCTCTATCATAGCACGGATTGTGTCTTTTGTCAGTATTACATTACATTATAGAAATATAATAGAAAAAATGCAAGGGGAAGTGGTTGTTCGTACAGTTGATTGTTTTGGACTGCTGCCTGATGGAGTAGGTTTGACTATACGTAAATCGTAAATACACTGGATTAATTGTTGTTATGGGTACCCAGCTGTAGCCAGTGAAAGATCTGGTCAGTTTGATAGTGTTTGAGTGCTGAAGCAACTGCTTGCACTGTATGATTCCCAGGAAGCCAAGAATGTTTCTGAGTGTTCTCTGGTCTGCTGTGGTAATAATATATAATATAGTGTAAAGTGCATAGAGCTTGCTGTCAAGAGGGAAGATGAGCTACACAAATGCTATTTATTATTTATTATAATTCTGTTCCATCATAGTAGGGATTGTGTCTCTAGTTAGTGGACAGTAGGCCTATTTACTTAGACCCCCACCCCACCCCAACCCAGCTCCACTACATTTCCTCTAGGAGGATTGTCGGCCATAGAAATTGTTGTTTTTCTGGCTGAGATTTTTGCAGCCCATGGTTTATAACTGAGAATATTTCTGATTTTCTATATTAATAGCATCATGTCATGTTTAACTCTTTATCTCCGAGGTGGGTAAACACACTACACCGGGGCCCTTTTTTTGGTGCTAAATCTAAAAATGACGAAATTGTTCCTAAATGGGTCATTAAATTGAAACTCGTGAACCTATTATGATAGTACTTAATCTAATGAATGAACTTCCGTTAAAGAAACATGTTTTCGGCAATTGACGGAAAGTAATTTGATGTCAAAGTCTTCGTAAAGGAATGTACCCGAGCCGCAGTCAGTGGCTCACCGACACAGTGGTTCCGGCCACGAGCCACTGGGAACGACTTGCCAGAGATAAAGAGTTAATTGCAATAGAATATCTGAAGTAAAAACAGTACGAAAAGTAAAAACAAAAACCCCTGATCATTCGTGATACTTGTTTGTGTTGTTGTTTTTCCGGTTGCTGTCTCGATTTCAAGAAGTGCAATTGAGTTCCGATTGATCAGAATATATGTTCACGCCATTTTTCTCTCTCTCCTTCCAGCCATGGCATGGTGTTCAGTATGAACGGGTTGTACGTCAACATAGTCGCTGAGAGTGCACCGCCCAGGTATGGGATAAGTTACACATGATTACCTATCCATTTGGTCATAACACTGAACGTCTCTTTCATATATATATATATATATATATATATATGTATGTGTTATGACGCGATGGAATCAGGCGCTCGTCAAAATAATGAAATCGGAAAAACAGGCATTTTTCCGCCAGTTTGAAAATTTGGTTCAAATTCTTCTTTCTTTTTTTTGGCTTAACCTCTCTTATGCCGATGTAAAAACACATTTTCATGTGATACAAAATGTGTCATTTTTCAGTTTTCAAAGACTCTTTAGCTCTTGGAGTTACCAAACTTTGGCGGCCATTTTCTCGCTAATTTCACCTCTGAAACCAGGTTATCTCACCTCCTTCAATGGCGATTATCTTGAGTTCTATTCAAGATAAATGAATGATTAATCCATTGAAAGCAAGGCGAATAAATCAGCTTTCAGATGATACAAATAACTCTACATGTACAAAAATTGACGAGCGCCTGATTCCACCATGATATATATAATTTATATATATGTATGTATGTGTGTGTCATGACGCTGTAAAATCAGGCGTTTCGGCAATTTTGGGACATGTGGAGTTATTGGTATCATCATTAGCTTGTTGAATTGTCCTTCTTTTGCTGAAAATATAACCCATCTATCTTCAATAGAAGTGGAGATGTTTCAGATTGAAGAAGGTGGGGGTTGCCTGGTTTCAGAGGTAAAATTAGCGAGAAAATGGCTGCCAAGAATCTGTTGTAATTCTTGGGTAGCGAGTGACCGTTAGAGCAGATTTGAGCCTATGAAGTAAGATTTATATATTTGAAAAAAAAAATTTTAAACTTCTAATGTCAAAAATTATTTTTTTTACTTTTAAAGTAAAAAATTAATTTTTGAAAACTTTCAATGTAAAAAATACATTAAAAAAAACTTTTAATATTAAAAATAAATGTTTTCAAAACTTAGTTTTCCCTACCATATGTATACAGGGCATTTCTCAACCGGTCAGTGATCCGGGCCAGGACGGTGGAGGAAGCGAAGTCTTTGCTCAGGAACTCTCCGTTTGGCTCGGCGTACAGCTTCACCGTGAACATTGTGGATGTCAAGAACCACAAGTCTATGTGGTCTATAGAGGTGAGTGGGGGCTCCAGGGGCTAAGTGAGCAGTGAGTTCAGACTCAAATTATGTCAAGAATCACAAGTGTATGTGGTCTATAGAGGTGAGGTATTGGGTGAGTGGGGGCTCCAGGGGCTAAGTGAGCAGTGAGTTCAGACTCAAGTTATGTCAAGAATCACAAGTCTATGTGGTCTAAATGCACACAAAAAAATTCTGAAATTATGCAAACTGAGCCCAAATATGTGAAATTATGAGATTCTGTTAATTTTAGCTAAGAATGATGAAGGAAAATTATCAGAAATTATGCAAAATATTATCAGATTTTTGCAGAATTATACGGGGTGCATAAAACCTCGGGGACAGTCCAAATGACAAGAAAATGTCCTAGAGAGTCATGATGGAGGAGGAAAGGGGCTGTCTTAGACAGGTGGATGTCTTGAACAGTATCATTCTAATCATCATCATCCAGTGCCAGATCTGCAACAGATATAGTGTAAAGCGCATAGAGCTTGCTGTCGAGCGGGATTATGCACTAAACAAATGCTATTTCTTATTATTATTCTGCTCTATCATAGCACGGATTGTGTCTTTTGTCAGTATTACATTACATTATAGAAATATAATAGAAAAAATGCAAGGGGAAGTGGTTGTTCGTACAGTTGATTGTTTTGGACTGCTGCCTGATGGAGTAGGTTTGACTATACGTAAATTGTAAATACACTGGATTAATTGTTGTTATGGGTACCCAGCTGTAGCCAGTGAAAGATCTGGTCAGTTTGATAGTGTTTGAGTGCTGAAGCAACTGCTTGCACTGTATGATTCCCAGGAAGCCAAGAATGTTTCTGAGTGTTCTCTGGTCTGCTGTGGTAATAATATATAATATAGTGTAAAGTGCATAGAGCTTGCTGTCAAGAGGGAAGATGAGCTACACAAATGCTATTTATTATTTATTATAATTCTGTTCCATCATAGTAGGGATTGTGTCTCTAGTTAGTGGACAGTAGGCCTATTTACTTAGACCCCCACCCCACCCCAACCCAGCTCCACTACATTTCCTCTAGGAGGATTGTCGGCCATAGAAATTGTTGTTTTTCTGGCTGAGATTTTTGCAGCCCATGGTTTATAACTGAGAATATTTCTGATTTTCTATATTAATAGCATCATGTCATGTTTAACTCTTTATCTCCGAGGTGGGTAAACACACTACACCGGGGCCCTTTTTTTGGTGCTAAATCTAAAAATGACGAAATTGTTCCTAAATGGGTCATTAAATTGAAACTCGTGAACCTATTATGATAGTACTTAATCTAATGAATGAACTTCCGTTAAAAGAAACATGTTTTCGGCAATTGACGGAAAGTAATTTGATGTCAAAGTCTTCGTAAAGGAATGTACCCGAGCCGCAGTCAGTGGCTCACCGACACAGTGGTTCCGGCCACGAGCCACTGGGAACGACTTGCCAGAGATAAAGAGTTAATTGCAATAGAATATCTGAAGTAAAAACAGTACGAAAAGTAAAAACAAAAACCCCTGATCATTCGTGATACTTGTTTGTGTTGTTGTTTTTCCGGTTGCTGTCTCGATTTCAAGAAGTGCAATTGAGTTCCGATTGATCAGAATATATGTTCACGCCATTTTTCTCTCTCTCCTTCCAGCCATGGCATGGTGTTCAGTATGAACGGGTTGTACGTCAACATAGTCGCTGAGAGTGCACCGCCCAGGTATGGGATAAGTTACACATGATTACCTATCCATTTGGTCATAACACTGAACGTCTCTTTCATATATATATATATATATATATATATATGTATGTGTTATGACGCGATGGAATCAGGCGCTCGTCAAAATAATGAAATCGGAAAAACAGGCATTTTTCCGCCAGTTTGAAAATTTGGTTCAAATTCTTCTTTCTTTTTTTTGGCTTAACCTCTCTTATGCCGATGTAAAAACACATTTTCATGTGATACAAAATGTGTCATTTTTCAGTTTTCAAAGACTCTTTAGCTCTTGGAGTTACCAAACTTTGGCGGCCATTTTCTCGCTAATTTCACCTCTGAAACCAGGTTATCTCACCTCCTTCAATGGCGATTATCTTGAGTTCTATTCAAGATAAATGAATGATTAATCCATTGAAAGCAAGGCGAATAAATCAGCTTTCAGATGATACAAATAACTCTACATGTACAAAAATTGACGAGCGCCTGATTCCACCATGATATATATAATTTATATATATGTATGTATGTGTGTGTCATGACGCTGTAAAATCAGGCGTTTCGGCAATTTTGGGACATGTGGAGTTATTGGTATCATCATTAGCTTGTTGAATTGTCCTTCTTTTGCTGAAAATATAACCCATCTATCTTCAATAGAAGTGGAGATGTTTCAGATTGAAGAAGGTGGGGGTTGCCTGGTTTCAGAGGTAAAATTAGCGAGAAAATGGCTGCCAAGAATCTGTTGTAATTCTTGGGTAGCGAGTGACCGTTAGAGCAGATTTGAGCCTATGAAGTAAGATTTATATATTTGAAAAAAAAAATTTTAAACTTCTAATGTCAAAAATTATTTTTTTTACTTTTAAAGTAAAAAATTAATTTTTGAAAACTTTCAATGTAAAAAATACATTAAAAAAAACTTTTAATATTAAAAATAAATGTTTTCAAAACTTAGTTTTCCCTACCATATGTATACAGGGCATTTCTCAACCGGTCAGTGATCCGGGCCAGGACGGTGGAGGAAGCGAAGTCTTTGCTCAGGAACTCTCCGTTTGGCTCGGCGTACAGCTTCACCGTGAACATTGTGGATGTCAAGAACCACAAGTCTATGTGGTCTATAGAGGTGAGTGGGGGCTCCAGGGGCTAAGTGAGCAGTGAGTTCAGACTCAAATTATGTCAAGAATCACAAGTGTATGTGGTCTATAGAGGTGAGGTATTGGGTGAGTGGGGGCTCCAGGGGCTAAGTGAGCAGTGAGTTCAGACTCAAGTTATGTCAAGAATCACAAGTCTATGTGGTCTATAGAGGTGAGTGGGGGCTCCAGGGGCTAAGTGAGTAGTGAGTGCAGACTCAAGTTATGTCAAGAATCACAAGTCTATGTGGTCTATAGAGGTGAGTGGAGGCTCCAGGGGCTAAGTGAGTAGTGAGTGCAGACTCAAGTTATGTCAAGAATCACAAGTTTATGTGGTCTATAGAGGTGAGGGATTGGTTGGTTTCTACAATGTAATTGTGTTAAGACGCTGTGGAATCAGGCGCTCGTAAATTTTTGGGCATATGGAGTTATTGGTTTTATCTTAAAGCTTATTTATTAGTCTGATGTGGTCTATAGAAGTGAGTGATTTGTTTGTTTCTACCGTAGAATCCTGAGTCCTGTTATATACCTCCCTAGTTTTATGCTTTTTGCGTAATTATTACACAAAAACGGTCCCAATTACGGAAGTACGCAAATGTGAGGAAAATTACGTATTTTTCCCACCCGCAAACTAGCTGGTAAAATGTTAATTAATTACGTCAAATGACGGAAAAACTAGCAACATCTGGATCAGGCCTTCTTAATGAGTACGTGAAATTTGTCTGTCTAATTCAGAGTATCCAGAAATCTACCTGTGCGTGTGTGATTACACTTTTTTGTCTCAACTTACTCAAAATCATCTTTTCCTTTACACATTTTTTTTATCTTGAACAAGGGAGGTATGCTGTTACAACGAGAGGAAGGGGACTGGTGCAAAATGTCTGTTTATAGCAGGATTCTCGTTAAAAGGGATCCGGAAATAAATTCAAGGGAAATAATAAAGTAGGCCCAATCTATGAGTTTTTGTGTTCTGTTTATTATTTCTTTTTGTTGTCTCCCCTGGTGATAATTTTGTTCATCGTGACCTGTAGGTCTTACTTGATCAAAAATCGAATCAGGTTTCTTTCTCTAGCGCTAGTGATGTTGACAGTTCGGCGCTTGTGATCAGAAAGAAAGGGCTCTTGGCTTACTCGCCCACTGTGTTGTCCCCCACCCCACCACACCCTGTGGTGCGTTGCGTCTGCTTGCGCACGTCACACATTCGCTCCATCCATCACAGCACTGTGACCTCTCCATTCCCGCATTGGAGAAGTGAGAGGCATGATTGGCCTAGATAATTTAGATAATCTATACTAGGCTGGCCTATCACGCGATGCGTTCTGCTTATCTACGCATGCCACACCCTCCCCGCTCATTCGCCCCAGCCTTCATTCTTGCCACACATGGGCTCTCCCATTCTTTGTTTCGCTAGTTCACCAAGTTTCTCAACTGGCGAGGTTTTATGTGTGTATAACTGGCCTATGCGCTGTGCACAGCTGCAGCAATATTCCGTTCTAACCAACTTGCGTGTTTGTCTGATTTTGCTATGGCAGTATCTTATTTACAAAGATAAAGATTGGAAAAAAAACAGGATTTTAGAATAGTGTCTTTATGACGGATGCTCTTATGTGGTTTGCTTCTTCCTTCCTCTAACATCTATCATCCTTTTCTCTCCCCCTTCTTTTTTGTGTTTGTTACTCTCTTGTAACACATGTAATCTTCGGCACTTATATTTCCTTATTGCGTTGCAAGTGCCGTAAAACACTTACTGAAACTAAAACTAAAATCGATCTTTGCTGTCATTACTTATCATTCTGTATCTGTTCTTTTGATTCATTGGCAGGTGGGTCCAAGAGAAAAAGAGTCAGAAGTCCACGTTCAAGAGATTCCCGAGGTCTGTGACCCTGAGAAACCCTGCCATTATCTTCACTTTAACAGCATCAAACATCTCAAGAACCTCATGAGTGCGGGCATACCCAACCCTAGCTCCATCACCAGGACCCAAGTGGCAGAAAAGGTCAGTGACAACTTTCTACTCACAAAATAATAATGGTAATGGGTTCAAATGAAAAGTATATATGTGTCACCACGCGGTGGAATTGGGCACTTGTCCATTTTTAGGCAACTGGAGGGAGCTTTTGGTATCATCTTAACTCTTTTTCTCCCGGGGGGAGTAATCCCACTACGCCGGGACCCATTTTTAGTGCTAAATCTTTTTACCATAACTATTTTTATAAAAAATGTTATTGTTATGTATATTGAGCATCTCGTCCAGATGAAAATATGTAATATAGCAATTTTTCATTATAATGTATTGAAATGTTTTATTACATAGAAATCTCAATCATACTTTTCCTGAAAAATCTTTACTCTGGTGTTTGTGGTGTTTTTGTTCAACTATTTTAAGTCCAGAAAGCAATTTCTACAAAATATTTCTGAATCTGATGCCACAAATTCAGATACTGCTATTTACAAAATGTTCAATATTTTTGGCTAAATACATCTAATCAGCTCGCGGATGATATGAAACGCTATTTTAATAATGTAATATAATATGTGTCTCTATGGGGTGGAATGAGGCGCTCGTCAAAATAATGAAATTGAAGATATTGTCATTTTCCCGCCAGTTTGAAAAATTTGTCCGAATTTTTGTTTTTTGGCTTAACCCCTTTTATATTTCCATTTAAAAACAAATTTATGTGTGGATTTTACTGAAAAACGTTGATTAAACACACAGCAAATGTAAGTTTCCAAGGACTCTCAAGCTTTGGAAATCAACAAACTTAGGCAGCCATTTTCTTGCAAATTTTACCTCTGAAGGCAGGTGACCCCCTCCTCCTTCAATCACAAATATCTCGACTTCTATTGAAGATAGATGCATATTTTTTTCATTAAAAGATAGTCAAATGAACAAGCTTTAAGATGACGGCAATAACTCTACGTACCCCAAAATTGACGAGTGCCTGATTCCACTGTGCTGTGACACTTTTTATATTGGTATCATCTTAAAGCCTTTTCATTAGCCTTCCTTTTGGGAAAAAAAATATCCATCTGTGTTGAATAGATGTCAAAATATTTGCGATTGAAGAAGGTCAGGGTCGCCTGGTTTCAGAGGTAAAATTAGTGAGAAAATAGCTGCTAAAGTTTGGTAACTTCCATAGCCTGAGAGTCCTTCGAATCGGAAAATTTACCTGTTTTTGTGCCTTTAATCAATGTTTTTCAATAAAATCAAAACAAAAATGTGTTTTTAAATGGACATTGAAGGTGTTGATCCAAGAATAAGAAAATTAGAAACAAATTGCCCATCGGCCCCAAAAATGCTGATTTCTTTGATTTCATTATTTTGACGAGTACCTGATGTCACTATGATGTCTCACATAAATAGCATTCTATTGTGTTGATTCCTGCTCAACAGCAAGCTCTATGGGCTTTACAATTTGTATTACACTAGGTGGGGCCCCCTTCGATGAAAGGAATGATCAGTGCATTAACACCAACTGAAAGTCATTGGCCTACTAACTACTATATTTACACTCAACTGGAATGGGGCAATAAATCTTGAGAGATGCAAAAAATTAGAAGGTCTAGATCTATACTCTCAAAACAAAATGTGCCTCACGAAATATCACTTCCGGCACTTCTGCTGTGAAGGACAGCTACGTTGATTTGTTTCGTTTCTCAGTGGAATAATCACAAAGGTCAAAGAAGGATGGGTACTTTTGGTCAAAAATACATTTTTCTAAATTCAGGAAATGAATAGATAAAAAATCGGGCTCCGTCATGGGGACCTATCTTTTTGCAGGTACTTGTCAACTCTCAACTCTGTAGCTGTCGTAGTTTTATGGGTAAAGTGACACTTGTGTTCCCAAGTTGCCAAATATAAGATATAATTTATAAATTACATTGTTTTCCTTACAAATGTTGTTGGTGGCCTATGCTCCACTGGGAGTTAAAAAGGGCAAGAGAGAGAGATTATCCAGACTTTTCTTTCCCCTGTTCAGTTCCCGCCTGTGACGACTCGTCAAGATGCGCTGAAACTTCTGGGAGATGAAAGAGACAAACTCTACCCTATCTTCCGGTCAGACCGACCCACTGACCACTCAGAGACTGTGTTTACAACGATGGTGGAGCCCTTGAGGAACCGGGTGGAGGTGTACCAGGGGAACCCATCTCTCCCCGGTGCTCAGCCGTTCATGTACTTCAATATACTGGAGGGGGAAGATGGTGATGGTGACAAGACCAGCTGATGATTGGTGGGGACTAACACCTTCAGTTGTGTTTAGCTGTTCCAACTTCCAACGTCCCCCCCTCCCATCACCCCTGTCTCTCTCTGATTTTTTTTTCTTTCTCTCTGTCTCTGTTTTATTTCTCTCTCTCTCTCTGTTTTTTTTTTCTTTCTCTCTCCCTCCCCCCTCTGTCTCCCTCTCTCTCGCTCTCTCTCTCTCTCTCTTTCTATGGGTTTTTTTTCTCTCTCTTTCTCTCTCTCTGTTTTTTTTTTTCTTTTTCTCTCCCCCCTCTGTCTCTGTCTCTCTCTGTCTCTCTGTCTCTCTGTCTCTCTCTCTCTCTCTGTCTGT